>NC_133435.1:15945790-16074495 GCF_011762505.2 Arvicanthis niloticus
ATTAGCTACTTTTCTTGTTTCGGATACAAAATACCTGACAAAAGTAACTTGAGGAAGGATAGGGTTTTTGGTGTCATAGTTCAAGCATACAGTCCATCATGGCAAGGAGGGCATGGCAGTAGAATGTGAAGCAGCCAGTTGGTCACATTGTGCCACAGTCAGGAAATAAAGAGATGGGGTGCTCGGCTCACCTCGTTTTTATTCAGACTAGGACACCAGTCCATGGGGTGGTGCTACCCACATCTAGAGTGGATTTTCCCAATTCTATTAGCTTGATCTAAAATCCCTTTTGTAGACATGCACAGATATTTGTCTCCTGGGAGATTCTGCATCCTGTCAGGTTGAAAATCGATACTACCCATTAGATATCCTGTCTCCAACTTGCCTTCAAATGATATAGCTTCAGCTCAGGAGCTATGTTCCTTGTCACAGGCCTCTCCAGATCTCTGGAGATTCAACTGGTGTGTGGCCTTGGTGGGAAGCTAGAGCTCGCCTTGTAATGGCCATGGTCCCCAGGAACCTGGGGCCTTATCTATATGACTTAACAGAGGTGTGTTGATAAACATGCCATGGAGAATGACAGACCAGAGAGTTATGATGTTTGAGAAGCAATGAGCAATAAACAAGCAAACATAGGTGTGTATGTGTACTAGTGACTTTTCCTACTTCGGTGACAGAAAAGAGAGGTTTGTTTGAGCTTGGAGTTTGGAAGGCACAACTATCATGGATGAGAAGACATAGTGACTGTGCTGGCTCTATCTGTGGTCATGGGAGCTTGAGAACTCTTGTTCATATCTTGGCAGATCACAAGAGAACCTGGGTCAGAACCAGAGGTAGATATCACATTTCAGACCAGCCCCTAGAGACCCACTTCTGAGAGCTAGACCACAGTGCCAGATGCCCCATAACCCTTCAAACCAATGCTACCTTCTGTGGACATATGCTTAGACACTTGTGGAGGCAGGGAAGGGCACAGTTACATTTAAATCAGAATAGTGTGGGATGTACCAAGAAGAGCAAGGGCTCCTGTAACCAGATCCAAATTGTCTCCATGAGAGAGTAGGGATTCTGGAGGGCATCCAAGAAGAAGTGGTACTGAGGCCCATACCTGATGCAGAAGCAAATGGTAGCCAGACAGTTGTGAGGAAAGGATCGCCAGACCGCAGGCCTACCCACACTGCCCCGCCGTCAAAGCCTCGGTTTTTTTTTTTTTTTTTTTTCTTTGCTCCTATGGGTACTTTTGTCAGTTCCTGGAAATGGTCAGGCTCTTTCTGAACACTGGACCTCATCTTGGGGCAGTCTCTCTCCATCTGCCTCTTCTGAGATGCTGGGTAGATTGTACTTCCACCAGTGGCCCTTGCCCTTCCCTTGTTGCCTAGGCTATAGGCAGTCTCCTTCCAGGGCTTCTGTCTCTACCACTAAAGGTGAATTGTGTAAAAGAAGAAACTGGCTTGTAGAAAATGACAGAGCTCCATGTAGTGGGTTCACCTCAGGCAATGCAGTGTGTGTGTGTGTGTGTGTGTGTGTGTGTGTGTGTGTGTGTGTGATACTGGAGATCAAATCCAGGGCCTCTAAAATGCTCTGTCTCTAAATTTCACCCTCAGCCCACAAATCGGTTTGGAAGTATTCTCCTTACCCTCACCCTTGTTGCCTTGGGTGAAGTGTGTAAGTGGTTAAATGGATATGCCCTGCCAAGCTCTGTAGGAAGAAAGGTCGAGATACATTTCAGCCAGCCCTGGTGGCTTACACCTGCAGTCCCTGCATTCCAGAGGCTGAATCAGGATTGCTGGAATTTTTGAGGTTAGCCTGGGCTAGACAGCAAGTTTCAGGTGAATCTGGACTATAGTCTGAGACCCTGTCTCAAATGAGAATGAACAAGCCCTGGCAAGCTGGCTCCACTGATTCCAAGGTGATGACCTGAGTTTAAACCCCAGGCCTCACAGGGTGGAAAGGAAAAAAGAAACCCACACATTCGACCTGATCTTGATAATCATGTCCGTAGCAAAGAAAGCAAACAAATCGATCTTAATTGCCTTAAAAGATTTTATTTCCTCAATTAGGAACTAGTTTCTTTTGGCCAAACTGAAAGAGCACCTTGTGTGCTCGTTAAGCAAGACACTCTTGTGGGCTCTAATTACTGTCCTGCTTGCAGTGAGCCTGACAGAAGACTCATTGTAACCTATGGAATCACTCAAGAAATGACAAGAAATGAAGGGCAGGAGGCAAGCACCGAGCTGTTACAACACAAGTCGGGTAGAACGTTTTAACTAAGGATTAACTTGATTGCTTGTTCTCTGTGGGAGAATAACAAAGAAAGAGGAGAAGGAGAAGAAAGAGAAGAAGGAAGAGGAGGAGGAGGAGGAGAAACAGTAGAAGGACAAGAAGGAGGAGGGAGAAGAGGAGGAGGAAGAGGAGGAAGAGGAGAAGCAGCTAGACAGTGCTGTCAGCAAAGGAAGACAAAAGTGCAACTGGAAGGACCAGGTGAGATGGCTCAGTTTTAAGATCACTGGCTCCTCTTCCAGAGGATCCTGGTTCAATTCCCAACACCCACAGGGAGGCTCGGGGATCCAACACCCTTCTCTGACCTCCTCCTGCACCAGACACATGGTATATATGGATATACATGCAAGTCAAATACTCATACACGTGAAAAATAAAATTTAAAAAGAAGTGCAACTGGGAGGTCAGAGGGCTGAAGGGAAACAGAAGAGCAGACAGGATACAGGATGGGGTATGGGACAGGGCAGGGCAGGGCAGGGCGGGGCGGGGCGGGGCGGGGCGGGGCAGAGCGGGAAACCAACTAGCAGGTGCCAAAGTTTTCCAAGGGGGAGCAGGAAGGAGCACTGCAGGATGCTGACTGGAATCTGGGCACCCCATTTTTCATGCCTGTTAGTGAGACCTTGGCCTACTGTGTACTTCCCAAAAGGAAATAAATGAGGAACCCAATAATATCCAGGATTGCAGCCCAGCATCATTCCAGGAGACCCTCTGCATGCCAAACAGGATTCGTCACCTCTACAAGTTTAAGTTCTTGGACTGGGGATATAGCTCAGGGCTACATCACTTTCCTAGCATTTGCAAGACCCTCTGTCCAAGGCTCAGGGCTGTACAAAGCAAGTGCCTGCACTCTTTCTAGATTTTCATTCATGTGATGTGAGTCTGAGCCTGAGAGACAGCTACTTGCTTCTTCTCTTCACTTTTGAATCATGCTGCCCCACATCTTCATCCCATGAGTGACACAGCCACAATTTCAGAATCCTTCTGTGGCAGCAGAGAAAGAAAATGCAAAAGTCCAAAAGCCAGGAGGCTGCTAAAGGGCTATAGAGGGAGAGACTGCAGAGGGAGAATATAGAGGGAGGACTGGACTGCAGAGGGAGGGCTGAAGAGGGAGGACTGCAGAGGAAGGATTGAAGAGAGATGATTATAGAGGGAGGACTGCAGAGGGAGGATTGAAGAGGGATGGTTATAGAGGGAGGACGGCAGAGGAAGAGCTATAGAGGGAGGACTGCAGAGGGAGGGCTGAAGAGGGAGGACCACAGAGGGAGGATTGAAGAGGGTTATAGAGGGAGGACTGCAGAGGGAGGACTTACGAGGGAAGGCTGCAGAGCGAGGGCTAAGAAGTCTCCAAATCCAAATCTGAAAACCTTCTGACCCCGAAGTTCACAGTGGTAACTTTGAGCTCAGTGCTCAACCAGAAGGGAAAAGATATTTAATACACTTTCCCCAAAGTTAAAAACATAACGTCCTGTAAATTCACACTGGGCATAGCAAAGTTTGACTCACCTTACTGATGAATGAGGCAAGCAGTTAGAAGGCAGGGCGGGTTTAAAAGCATGCCGAGACACCGGATCTCTGTAGACAGTTATGGAGGAAAGTTCCTAGGTTAGATCCAAAACTGATAAGTGACTACAGGGTGACACCAAGCAATAGTATTCGGTGAGGTCTTCCACCGGGCAGAAATCATCTGCCTTTCTAGCAAACAAGATGTAGAAATTATCATGGAATTTTACTAAGTGTGAGCCTTTAACTAACTGCAAATACCTAAGTCAAACAAAAGAGTATCTTCCGGGGCCAGTGGCTCCCCATTATGCATGGGATTTTAATCATATGCACACAATCATGCATAGGCATAGGTGGTAAAGAGAGGACTCTCCCTAAAGGCTGACTAGAAGACAGTTTTATTCCACTGCACATGCAGCAAAAACTTCTTCATGCTGGACCAGCCTTCTTTATCAGGTATTCTTTATACCTGAATGTGCTGGCAATACTGTTGCATAGAAACTGTCTACATTTGATTGTTACCAAGGATGAGGACACTTGAGCCATTGTCCAGAATAAAAGTACATGTAGTTAGATGCATGTTGGGTAGAGGAAGTTCTGAGGTTGCTGGGTACATTGTTTAGAGAGGGGTGTGTGTGCATAGTATATGCAGGTAAAGGAACAAGGCCTTCAATGCATATTATAAGGTATGGGCGTTGCCGGGCAGTGGTGGCGCACGCCTTTAATCCCAGCACTTGGGAGGCAGAGGCAGGTGGATTTCTGAGTTCTAGGCCAGCCTGGTCTACAGAGTGAGTTCCAGGACAGCCAGGGCTACACAGAGAAACCGTCTGGAAAAAAAAACAAAACAAAAACAAACAAACAAACAAAAAAAGACAGGGGTGTGGGTTTGGGTGGGTGTATCTTTGTATGTCTCTCTCTCTCTCTCTCTCTCTCTCTCTATATATATATATATATATATATATATATATATATATATATATCTCCAAAACAAAATAAGGTTCCAAGCTAATCTACACACACACACACACACACACACACACACACACACACACACTGTAATTGAAAAAAAGAATATCTTTGAGTTGAAAGGGTTAGCTCAGAGTTCTGCTAAAGACTATGCCTCACTGTGTAAAAGGAAAGCTACCAAGGAAGACATCCAACATCAGTGTCTGGCCTACACATGCACATCCACAGATATGAGAACACACGTTGTCTTAGTTAGGGTTTCCATTGCTGTGAAGAGACACCATAACCAAGGCAACTCTTATAGAGGGCAGCATTTAATTGGGGCTGGCTTACAGATTCAGTGGTTCAGTCCATTATCATCAAGGTGAGAAGCATGCCAGCATCCAGGAAGGCATAGCGCTGAGAAGCTGAGAATTCTACTTCTGTTCTGAGGGCAAACAGAAGACTCTCAGGCAACCAGGAGGTCTTTAAGCCCACCCCCACAATGACAAAATCCTCCAACAAGGCCACACCTACTCCAACAAAGTCACACCTCCTAGTAGTGCCACTCCCTGGGCCAAGCATATTCAAACCACCATACACATAAATACACACAAAGAATGCCCTTACATAATAACCAACAAACATGTTGCCAATCTTTTGTTCTTGTTTCCAACTTTTAAGTAATTATCTTAATTGTGATAATGTTGAGCCATTTTCCTTCAGAGAAAAGCACATTTCTAAGAAGGCTGTAGTGGTTCGTTATTGTGATTGAGAGAATCAGCCAGTCAAGGGTGCCCACCAAGTCCTGTCTCAAAAACAAAATGAGATAAACCAAAAACAGAGGGAATTTAGGTGCAGCCTGAAGTCATGTTTAAGAACATTTAAGATGTTCCAGTTGAGTTAATGATAACGTACAAGGACTGTTCAGGATTGGCCAACCAGGTGGCTCTTCAGATGGGACACTCTTTATGTTGTCTGTGACTATGTTCCTAAGACCAATGTTGTTGGAGATCCAGTGGGTCTCAGACATGACAAACAGACTCATTCAATGGCTTTGAAACTGTCTTCTGTGTCTTTTCCTAATTGTCACACTTCAAATCTAAGCACACTCCTGAGTTATAATAAGGAGTGTTGCTATCCAGGATGAACACTGCCAACTAAGGCTTGGTAGCCACTGGGCATGGCCACTTTCCATTTTCATGCATGCTTAAGTGTCAGTGGCCCAGAACCACCTGCCACCTGCTTGTTCTCTCTCTCTCTCTCTCTCTCTCTCTCTCTCTCTCTCTCTCTCTCTCTCTCTCTGCTCTTGACATCAGTAATGTAACTTGGGAGTTCCTGGTGATCCCTAGAGCATAGTCAGAATTTCCTATTTGGCTGCATTTGAAATATTCTTGAAAGCATCTCATGCTGGAATTCAGTGGACATGTCTACGAAACTCATGATCAACCTCTCAGTGACAGCCTCTCACAGCACATGGATCAGTTGTGGGCATGTCATCGCTGTAAAACTAGTGAGACATTCATATTCTTGCTGTTCTGGGGACTGCACATGCTCAGCAAAAGCTGGACCAGCGGTCTCAATCCCCAGCACTGTCCCAAGGATCTGGCAACTCTTTCCTTCTTCATTTTCAGCCTTGGTTCTGGGAGAGTCTAGGCACAAGAATATGAATTTTCATTGATAAATAATTAACTTTCTATTTGTTGCTCATAAAAAAACACTTTGGTGTTTTGCATTTGTTCTTAGTGAAAAGACCAAGAAACCATTGCTATGGATTTGGGTCAATCTTCCTGCAGTAAACACTTCCTTCACTAACATGTAATATAAATAAATCATGCCTTGCTGCTTCACTTCTGTGTACTTCTGTATTTTGGGGGGCTTAAAAAGTTTATTTTTAATTATGTGTATATGTGTGTGTGTGTGTGTGTGTGTGTATGCATACGAATATGTTCTTGAAGGACAGAGAGGCTGCCAATCTCCTGGAGCTTGAGTTACTGGTGGTTGTGAGCCACTCGACATGGGGCTGGGAACCAAACTTAAGTCCTCTGGAAGAGCAGTGTGTGTTATTAAATGCTGAACCATCTCTCCAGTCTTGGCTCTTGTTTTAAAAATGTATCACAAAGTGAACTTTTTCTATTATGATAATGTTTTAATGAATAAATACATAAACATATAAATTATATATTTAAATTAGCATGTAAAGTTTTAGGTATCATTATATTTTCAAGCAGAATTTGTTTCAGTTGATTTCCCCACCCTCTCTCGGTTCCCTTACTTCCTGTTCCCCTTGGGTACCCATGCCTCGTCTCCCTGCACTTTCACATCTGTCACATGCATCTTTTTGCTTCTGCCTCCTTGCTTCAACACCTGTTTTCCTGATTTCCTCTTTTGGTCTCCTGTCTAATTTCCTAGGCTTTACCTACATTTTCTCCAGTTTACATGCATACACATATATGTTACATCTTAAAGATTCGTTTTATATATGTGCGTGTGAACCTGCTTGAATGTCTGTACACCATGAGAAACACCAGTATACGCTCCCAATTTTCAGGCATTTGCCTTTTTAGGGAGATGAAGAAAGAAGCAAGAATACAAAAGGAAGAGAAGCAGTGACAATGGTTGTTTTGGTCTGTGGCCACAGCTCACATTCCTAAGGCTGGTATCTGATACTGACTGGACCATTATTTATGAATAAATGCCCAGGACATGAGCTAGGTCTGTTCCCTGACTAGTTTGTAACTGATATTAACCCATTTATATTATTCTATCACATGGCTCGTTACCTCTCTCAAGTTTTATATGTCAGATGAGTGTGGAATCTTCCCACACCTCATTCTTTCCCAGAGCGCGCTCTCTCTCTCTCTCTCTCTCTCTCTCTCTCTCTCTCTCTCTCTCTCTCTCTCTTTCTGTGTGTATTTCTCTCTCTCTCCTTCCCTCCCTCTCCCCTCTCCCTCACTCCCCCTCCCCTCCCTCTCTGCCAGATGTCCCACCTTCTACCTTCTATTCTACCCTTTTGTTAATAGGCCATCAGATTTTTATTTACAGGTGATGTTACCACACAGTGCACAAGATATTATCCCCTAAACTCATCTGCTCAGCTGCCTTCAGTGCCGTAGTTTTCCATCCTCTCCAGCTCTTCTGAACTTGAAAAGCTACAAAAGAGAAGCATGCAGCTGCCCAGAAGAAGCACTACTGATATTTAGTGGTAAAAATCTAACCTCTATTTTGGAATTTTTCCAGGTTATTTGGGAGTTGGAAAAGTAAAGGTCAGGTCTTTCCTTCCCTGGGTGGTGAAGGTTGAGTTTGAAGACCCCATCTTTCTTGAGAGGAAGCTGTAAATCAGACAGAAAGCTGATGTGTGGAGGTAAGGATTTTTTTTTCTTCAGAGCAAAGGAAGCCAGAGCATCTATGGAAACAGAGTAGGGAGGGAGGAAGCCTTCTGAGAATCCTCTGGTTAACTCCACAGCTGTCTTTATTAGATGGAGGAGCTTGTGTCCTTGCATGGGGCAGGGATGTTTGCCACTTAGAAAGAATGTGTCATGAAACATCCTTCTTGGGAAAGTCTGGAGCTGAAGGCTCACCGAGGAAAGCCTTATCTTAGGATGGACAAGCAGGGCCACTTGACTGGAGATGACTCTCATATACTTAGGGGAAAGCCCAGGAGAACATTGTATTTTCCATATACAGCCAGAGGTGATGATATCTAAGTGAAATAGGAAGGGACCCTTACCTCCTAGAGAACCTAGGGACTTATGGGTACCATGCAGTTTTTTCATCTCAGACACCTACCCTTTTAAAGCCAGGCTTGGATCCTGTGTCAGGATTTCCGGCTCTAGACCTTGAACCTCCATTGCATGTTATAGAAGCTGAATCATCTTAGATAGGTTTTTTTAGTATGCTTTCTGCAATAAACATCATGACCAAAAGTAATTTAGGAGAGGAAGGTTTAGTTTGTTCCTGTTTACACTGTCACAGGTAACAGTCCTTCACTGAGGGAAATCTGAACAGGGGCTCAAGCAGGAACTGCAGCAGGAGCCATGGAGGAATGAATGCTACGTCCTGGCTTGCTTGCTTCCAAGTTCATATTCAGTTAGCATTTATATATACTCTAGGACCACATGCCCAGGGGTAGCTCCACCCACAGAGAGCTGGGTCCTCCCACATCAATCAATGGTCAAGAAAACTCCTCTTAGACATGGCTACAGGCCTGTCTGATCTGGATAATTCCCCAGTTGAGATTCCTGCCCCGGTCTGTGGGGCAGTGAACTGGGACTGGGGGACCACCTGAAAGAGAGAAGTAGGGGACAAGGTTCCGTGAAGAAGGACTGCAAGTCAAGAAGTCTTATCAAGCTGTCAAATTTTTATTGTTCCTACACCAGGTTATATACACATAGAAGCAGGGTATGGGAAGGGGGGATGACATACGGTCTCTTTGTTTCTGGGAAGCACAGGTGTTCTCAGGGGGAGTACAGATGTTCTCAAGAACAGGATATTGGCTGGGTGAAAAGTTCAGCAGACGAAACAGAGCAGAACAGATTACTAGGTACCTGTCCATAAGATCTATGATCATTTGTTCTGATCTAAGCTAGTACTTTCCCACCAAGACTACCTACCCACAAGATTTATTGCTATTTGTTCTTAACTGAGTTAGTACTTTCCCACAGAGGGCAAGACTTTGTGCCAGTAGGCACGTATGGCTAACTAAGGAGTTAATGTTTAAGCAAGGTCTCTCCTGACAGATTCCCTCAGATAACTGTAAACTGTGTCAACTTTACAGCTGAAACTAACCAGGATATTGGTGTTCTAACTTACCTGGAGAGTCTTTGTATAAATTTATTGCCTGAGAGTGTAAGATATATGATGGATGGACAAAGGGGTGGGTGGATGGATGGATGGATGGATGGATGGATGGATGGGAGGGAGGGAGAAAGGGTGAGTGGATGGAAGTGTGGGTTGGTGGGAGGGAGGGAGGATGGATGGATGGGTGGGAGGAATGAAGGGTAGATGGATGAATGGATGAATGGATGGGAGGGAGAAAGGATGGATGGGAGGGTAGATGTGTTGGTGGATGGATGGACAGATGAATAGATAGATACATAGATAGATAGATAGATAGATAGATAGATAGATAGACAGACAGACAGACAGACAGACAGATTACAGACAGATAGACAGGAGCCAGGGAGGTATGTCAGCAAGTAAAGCATTTGCCACCAAGCCTAATGATGAGTTTGAAGCTCATAGTAGAAGGAGAGAACGTACTCTACACAGCTGTCCTCTACCTTCTGTATGCCTGATGTGACAGGCAGATGCCCCCTACACAGATTCTGTACATGCACACACAAAATTGTAACAAATAAAAACAACAAACCTTTTAAAAGTAGATTGTTGAGAGAGGGCAAGGGAAAGGTGGAGGAGAAAGACAGGGAGAAATCGACAACCCCAAATCATGTTGTCTTTTTTGATGTATAAAGACAACCTGTTCTTCTCTGTGCATATAATACACCATGAGGACCTCTGTGCAGGTGTGAACTGAGTGGAGTTCAGCCTGCAGGTATCCTTGTTCATACTGCTCACCCTTAGACACACTTTTGAACCCTGGATGGGTGAAAGCCTTATTTATCCTTTACCCAATGAAATTTTTTTTAATGCCATTATCTTGACTTGTCATATACTGAAGAAGAAAGCCTCTATTTGGTCACTTAGGATGCCCGTATGTTTATTTGCTTTCTAAGCTTCTGTTTTATTGCTGTGATAAAACACTATAACTAAGGCAACTTATAAAAGAAAGCATTTAATTGGGCTTATGCTTTCAGAGGATTAGAGTCATGATGGAGAAGCAAGGGTATGGAGGCAGGAGGTAGAGAGCACACTGAGACTGGCACAAGTCTTTTGAAATGCCAAAGCCCACCCTCAACAACATACTTCCTCCAGCAAGGCCACACCTCTTAATCCTCCTCCAAACAGTCACCACCTGGCAAGTGCCTGAGACTTATGGGAGACATCTCATTCAAAACACCACAGCTTCTAAGATCCCAGTTGTTGGTTTGAAGTGTCTTCCTCCACAGCCCTGGCTATGAATCTGTACAGACAAAGTGTTCCACTTCAGTGCCTTGAGCAAATACATCAGGTTTAATGGTCTTCTGTTGATCAATAGGAAGGGACTCGATGGAGAAGGCACAGCCCAGTCAACTGATAAATTGCAAAAGCATATGCCAGGTTACAGGTGCTGCAGGAATCCTAGTCCTGTCAGAAAAACAATAAGAAAGAAAGGGAAGGTAGAGAGCCCAAGCCAACACACATAGTGTCACTCAGAATTATTCCAGCTCGTGGATCTAGGACTACATTCTAGCTACTTTTGCTGAGCTCCTGTCTTCCTATGACACGCCCTTCCTTCAAGATGGGTGTCAGTCTTTCCAAAGTGGTTCTCTCAACCCAAAACTAAATCTAATTTTTTTCTTTTTAAAAAAAGTTTTATTTTGTTTTTATTTTATATGATGTTTTGCCTATATGCATGTGAGCCACATGTATTCAGTGTCTGTAGAGACCAGAAGCAGGCATTGGATTCCTTGGAACTGGAATTATAGACTATTGTGAGCTTCCATGTGAGTATGGTGGAATTGAACCCAGATCCTTAGAAAGAGTAGTGTCTTAGTTACTGTTCTATTGCTGTGAAGAGACACCGTGACAAAGGCAACATGTCACAAAAGAAAGCATTTAATTAGGGGCTTCCTTAGAGTCTCAGGGGGTGAGTGCATGACCATCATGACTGCAAGCAGAGTAGCAGGAAGGCATGGTGCTGGAACAGTAACTAAAAGCTTACATTGTGTCTGAAAGTTAGAGGTAGAGATGGAGACTGGGCCTTTGAAACTTCAAAGCCCAACTGGAGTGACACACCTTCTCCAACAAGACCACACCTCCTAATCCTTCCAAAACAGTTCCACCAACTAGGACCAAGTATTCAATTACATGAGCCTGTGGGGGCCATTCTCCTTCATCCCATCATAAGCAGTAAGTCTCATTAACTGCTGAGCTGCTCTCCAGCCCACACTTTACAATCTTTCTTTTCCTTTTTCTTTAAAAAGATGATTTGCGTTTACTTTATGTGTATGAGTGTATGGTTGTATAACATGTATATGTGTGGTGCATACAGAGGTCAGAAAAGGGTATCCAATTCCCTGGAACTGGAGTTACAGAGGTTTGTGAACAGCCATGTAGGCGCTAGGAACTGAATCCAGGTCCTCTGCAAAAACAGTAAACGCTGTTAACCACTGAGCCACCTCTGCAGGCCCAAAGTTTATTAATTAATAGGAAATCTACCATTAGCTTCTTAACTGTCTGTAAGATGAAAAGAAGACTAGCTATCTGTTGAGATTCATAAATAATATTTACTTCATCCAAAAAGAAAAGTAAAGGTCTTAAGAAAGAAGTGGCCTGCTCAGAAGTGTCCTTGGACTCTGATGTAGAGAAAGCTGATGTTTCTTGTCATATGTCAACATCAGTAGCTAGGGTCTTACTGAGTAGAGGAAAAGCCATGTCTTCTTCCTTACCTAAAGGGCTGGTGTTAGAGGTAAGCAAGCCTAGGGAAGAAGGAGCCAGCACTTCTGGTGCAGCCCTGTCCAGAATGGGCACACTTAGACACATTCTGCTTGCTCAGCACAGGTGCAAGCCACCAAGGGACCAGACCTTGATACCTCTCAAGGCAATGACATAATTTCCTGAGTCTCTGACCTTTTCTGAGCTTCCTTATTGAGAATGGCTTCCAACATCCTTAAGTTCAAAAAACAAAAAAAACAAAAAAACAAAAAACAGTATCCATAAAGCCATTAGTTCTTAAAAAAAACAAAACAAAAACAAAAAAAACCAGTGATACTGTCCAGCAAAGCAAGGTACTTATTGAACAGCTGTGGAAAAGTTGACTATAAATAAAATCACCCTTACTGCTCATGTCATATAACAGAATATGCTTCAAACTAAAATGAAAAGTCTGGACAGCCAGGGGTAATAAAACAGGGAGTAACCAAGCACAAACACAAAAGACTTATCAAGTTTCATTAAGACCTTGCTGATGGTAGACCACACAGCTGCAATAAAGACAAACAATATGGTCCTGTGGGTTTTGTTCTGCCAGCTCTGCTTAGACACACATGGGCTAGGCTTACCCAGGGTTGGAGGCTTACGAGGTTAAAAAGGAGTCAAGGGTGAGAAGACAACGGGAATGTCCGAGAACAGAGAAGTAGTCAGACGGAAAGCTCAGGCAAGAGAGAAATGAGGCCAGCTTGAGAGGTTGAGCTTAAAGAGAATAAGAAGGGGGAGATGAACCACAGGCTGAGGTGCTACCTAGGGGAAAATGGCTCAACACAAGGGGGCCGGGTCACTGCTGCAGGAAAGCAGGGTTTGCCATTCAGGTTCTGCAAGAGGACCTGTGTGCCTGGTTACTGAAGTGGGACAGAAGTTGGACCACAGTGAGCCTCTGTACATGCTGGGTGATAGACTACCCAGGACAGACAACTGGGCAAGCCTGAGATCCAAGGGCCAAGATGCTTTGTGTGTCAGGGAAAGATCTTGAAGTAGTGAGAGCATGGCATGAGAGAATGACTGCTGCTAGTTAGTCATCAGACCACCAAAAGCAGAAAGGGATAGGAGAGGGAGGGAGCTGCCATCTTGACCCCAGCATACAGGGAGTTGGGGTGGAGGTGACACGTGAAAAGACTGAGTTTACAGAAAGCAGTGGGATCCCTGACACTCTTACTATAGAGCACAGGCTGCCCTCCAACTCTCAACCGTCCTGCCTCAGCTCCTGAGTGCCAGGATTACAGGTACATGCACATGGTCAACAACTACTTTAAAGTGTGAGGCTCAATAGTATTAAATATATTAATAAGTATCCACCATCCAACTCCATCAGTCTTTCCAGTCCATGATACTGAGCTTTGAGACTGGAGAGATGAACAAGCAGTCAAGAACACTTCCTGAACCAGGCGTGGTGATGTATGTTTCTAATCCCAGAACTCAGGAGGCAGAATCAGGTGGATTTCTGAGTTTGAGGCCAGCCTGTTTTATAGAACGAGTTCCAGGACAGCCAGAGCTACATAAAGAAATCCTGTCTTGAAAAATCACTGCTGCCACCACCACCAACAACAGTAAAAAAGAGAACTTCCTAATCCTACAGAGGACTCTGATTGTGTCCACCGCATCCTTGTTGGGTGGCTCATAACCACCTGTACCTCCAGCTCCTGGGTATCTGGTGCTTCCTTTTACCCTTCATAGATATCTGCACACATGTTCACACACAAGCACACACACAGGTAACATATGTATACACATAATCAAAAATAAAATAAGTCTTAAACCACAAAACTGAAGTTCTATACCCAGCAAACAGTAACCCCACTTTCTTCCTCATCTCTGGTCCCTAGTAACTGCCATTCTGCTCTGTCTCTGTGGATGTGACTCTGGTCCTGCAGCAGACATTCTGCTCTATCTCTGTGGATGTGACTCTGGTCCCCTGTAGCAGACAGTCTGCTCTGTCTCTGTGGATGTGACTC
Organism: Arvicanthis niloticus; assembly: GCF_011762505.2. Classification (NCBI taxonomy): domain Eukaryota; kingdom Metazoa; phylum Chordata; class Mammalia; order Rodentia; family Muridae; genus Arvicanthis; species Arvicanthis niloticus. The sequence goes on from NC_133435.1 coordinate 15,960,064, forward strand.
TGGTCCTGCAACAGACATTCTGCTCTATCTCTGTGGATGTGACTCTGGTCCCCTGTAGCAGACAGTCTGCTCTGTCTCTGTGGATGTGACTCTGGTCCTGCAGCAGACATTCTGCTCTGTCTCTGTGGATGTGACTCTGGTCCTGCAACAGACATTCTGCTCTATCTCTGTGGATGTGACTCTGGTCCCCTGTAGCAGACAGTCTGCTCTGTCTCTGTGGATGTGACTCTGGTCCTGCAGCAGACATTCTGCTCTGTCTCTGTGGATGTGACTACCCAGATTCTCTCACACAAGTAGACTCAAGCAGTCTCCAATCTTTTCAGTTGTTCATTTGACTCACTACAATATCTTTGAGGTTCATCTATATTGTAAGGTAGGTCAGAGTTTCTTAATTAGGTCAAATAGAAATTTACTGGATGTGTGTACCGGATTTTGATTTAGCTTGTGGCTTTACATATATATATATATGTTTTATCATAAAAGAAGATGTATGTCAGTTCTGTCTACTGGGCCTACTGTGCTGTTTAAGCCTTGTCTTTTCTCCACTGCCCTTTCTGTTGTTAAGAGGGAGCCATTGAAGTTTCCCACTAACACTGTATCCCTGTTCTTGTCTTTCAATTTCCTTACTATTGTTTTGTGTATTTCATGGTCTGTCCCAAGGGGTGCATAAACACTTGTCACTGTTATGTCTTGATGTGTTGAATCTTCCTTCTTTGTTAAGTCATCTTTTTCTTTTCTTTTGTTTCAGAAATATTTTCTTTTTTAAAAAAAAAAATCACATTTATTTGTGTGTGTGTCGCCACCACATGGCACACGGATACAGAAGTCAGAGGACATCCAGTAGGAGCACATATTGATGCCAACACATATTTGATTATCTCCTTCCACCACGTGGGCCCCAGGGATCAAACCCAGGTCATGAGGCTTGCCAGGAAGTACTTTTGTCAACTGAGCCGTCCCACCAGCCTGGGGGTCTATTTTATCTGGTATTATTGTAACCACTTCTGATATCTTCCCTTACTATTTACAAGAGATATCCTTTCACTCTATTTGTTCTGGCTCTGAAATGGGACTCTTATAGACAGCATATAGTTGGAGTTTGTCTGTGATAGGATCTCACTATATTGCCTAGGATGGTCTTACTGTGTGCTAGCCACCAGAGACATGGATTTAAGCCAATAGAAAATCTTTATTAGCCAGTTGGGAGCTACACTGGGTGTTTAGTGTAGTCCAAAGCCTTCCTCAGGGTGAGCTTTTAAGCACAAAAGCCATATCCTGGGTTGGCATACTTCGGTTAACAAGAACAGTTAGCCAGAAGAACTATAGAAGCCAAAAAGCAAGGTTAGTACAGTTAGAGACTTTCCCAGAACTATGGACTATGATAGATTAGGCCTTTGATGGATTGGGCCTTTGTTTTAGTTTTGGCTGGTGGTGCTGTCCATGTGCAGAGTTTTACAGCCTGAATGGTACTTTCATCATGAGTCAGTAGTGGTAAAGTCTTAAGGGCCTACTAAGTTCTGGACCCCTGTTACAATCTTGGATATTGATCTCAAATGATTCTTTCCCTAAATCCTCTCAGATTTTGGGATTACAAGTCTGTGCTTCCATGCACGACACACTAAATCGTTATTTTTTTTTATCATTAAGACACATTTGCCAGATGTAATGGCCCATACCTTTAATCCCAGCACTCTGGAGACAGAGGCAGATGGGCTCCAAGCTCCAGGCCAGTCAAGGCTGTGTATTGAGAACTTGTCTCAAATCAACAATCAAAAAGATACTTTAAAACTGTTTTTAAATGTATATTTAAGTGTTTGTGTGTGGGGGGGGCATGATTATGTGTTTGTAGGCGCCTTCATAGGCCAGAAGAAGACCTTAGATCCCATGGACCCAAAATTACAGATGGTTGTGAGCTGCCCTTGTGAATGCTGGGAACCAAGCCTGGGTGGGTCCTCTCCAGGATCAACAGCAAGTCCTTTCAAATGCTGAGTCACCTCTCTAGTCCTGGACAGATTTTGTTCTTGTCATTTTAGTGTGCTGGATAGCCATGGAAGGAGAAGGGAGGGTGGAAGAGAGAACTTTTGTTGGTGTTTTTGTTTGTTTACAAACCTACAGCCTTCTCTTGCTAAACTAGCATTGTAGCCCTGAGCTACGCCTCAACCCTAGGGTTTTTTGGTTAGAGTTCAATCTGTTTACACTTAAAGAAATTACTGATAAAAAGCAGTTTCCGTCTTTCCTCGCTGTTTGCTTTTGATGGGCCTTAAACTTTGTCTTTCATCCTTTATTTTCAGCACCACTAACTCCCTTTTTATTTAGTTAATTTTTTTTTTGTAGTGAAACATTTCCTTTCTCACTTGCTTTTACATTTCTTAGGAATGTTTTCTTGGTGATGACATTAGAAATTACATTCAGCCTGCCTAAGTTATAGCCCTGAACTTGAGTTTCCATCAACTTATCTTTAGAACATGCAGATGCTCTGCTCCCTTAGAAGCTGTTCACAGCCTCCCCGTACTTGTTATCCTAAAATTAGATATCTTACTCAAAACACAAGCTGCTAGTTATTAGAAATGCATTATCATCCTGAGTTACATAGAAAATAAGATGTGGAATGATATACTAATATTGTTAGGACAATATCAGGCTTTTATTACTTTTATTTATTTTACTTTTATTTTATTTTTTTTATTACTTTTATCATGAGTGTGTGTAGGGGTGCATATACCACCATGCATGTGTGTAAGTTAGTGGACAACTTGTGAGAAGCAGTTCTCTGGGTTCATCGTGTGACCAAAGAATTCACCTGAGGTCATTGTGCTTAGTGGCAAGTACCTTTACCCTCTTGGGCTATCTTGGTAGCCCATATTATCAAGAATTTGGGTGGTGGTGCTGCTGCTGGTAGTAGTGGTAGTGTGTGTGCTCGCGTGCGTGCGTGCGTGCGTGCGTGTGTGTGTGTGTGTGTGTGTGTGTGTGTGTGTGTTGGGGGGGGGTGTTGGTTTGTTCTGGTTGACCTAGAACTCATAGAGATACTCCTCCCTCTGCCTCCGAGTGTTGAGGCTGGTGATGTGCCTACCACCATGTCATCAGCTTTAAAGGCAAGAGTCGTGGGACACCTTTGGAGTTCAAGCTGCTCAGGAGGCTGAAAGAGGAAGGACTCCGAGCCCGATGGGGTGGGAGGAGAAGCTCAGGATAGTGGTGCACACCATTGACCTCACCTTCCAGGAAGCAGCCCTAGGTGAAGGTCTGTGAGTTCAAGGTTAGCTTAGTCTACATATTGAGTTCCAGGTGATCGAGAGCTGTATGGGGAGACCTTGTCTCAAACAACAAGAAAAAAAAAGCTTTTCAGCCACTTTTAAAAATCTGTCATCAATGGGCCTGAAATAAGTCACTCCTCACAAGAAGAGCTACATAACTGTGGGCAGTTAGTCAATAAATTCTAGAGGAAAAGGGAAACAGTATTTGTTTTATCTTATCAGCCATTCATGGAAAGTGCAGTCTGCATCGGCATGACTTGTTTCAAAGTCTTGTTTCCCAATTATTTGAATAATAAAACAATAAAATTTGGGATTTGAAGGAGCTCTGTTAATCAACCAGACAGTGATTCAGTGGCGCACAATTTATGAGCAGCATTCGAACTTTGTAAGGAAGCGGAAGTACATCTCTTTTATTATTGTTAATCATTCCATTCGTTTACATCTCAAATGATATTTCCCTTCCTGGTTACCCCTCCATCTTAAGCTCGATGAAATCTTTCTTTCATCCTAACAATTTTTGTTGGTTTCTGAAATAGATCCACAGATAATGCGAACACTGTTTCAGGCCCATTGGTGACGGATGAACTCGTCATGATTAAGATGCACACTTTCCCTCACTGGGCTATGGCAGATGCGTACACATATACAAAACAGAAACTGACTTGTGTGGTTTTCGTCCTTGCCTTTCTTCATAACTCTTTATTTTTATCTTACTTTGATTTCTTTTATCTCAGTGGTTCTAAAAAGCATTTGACTGAATTGATTTAAACTTCCTGCCTCCAAAGTATGATGTTTCATTTTGACAGGGGTAGGAGCTTTGGGTTCACACTTGGACATCTTACATGGTCTGTTTAATTTAGATGCTTAGATCCTGTTGATTCTTGGATTGTAACAACCGTAGGTACTGCATTCTATCTCCTTAGAATCATCAGGGGCAGGAAATCTTTTCCTTGGAAAATTAGAAGAACAACTACAAATAGTTAAAGATGTAATTTATGGTGTCTGTGTGTTTTTTCTACAATATCTTCCAATAGTATTATAATTATTTTATATAAAAGTATTTATGTAAATCACATTAATGTTATTTAGAATGTCTTCAAGGAAGTTTTATAGAATGAGGAATCTTGCCTAATAGAAAAATTAAGTGCCATTTATGTGGCATACACCTGTAATTCCACCATTTATGGGGCTGAAAATGAAGGATGGAGATATTGGGGACCAGCTTGGGCTCTATATAGGGATATTATCTCAAAACAACATCCTAAATGAATAGTCGTGGAGAAAACCATTAAATGAGATGAGCTAGATGCTATGATGGAAAAAGCACAGACACGTTTGAAGGAGTAATTTTAAAAAGAGATCTTCACAAGGCAATAAATGGACAAGAATCATGGAAATATGCTTCTAGCTTTATAGTTTTTCTTTATTTTTGAGAATAATTAGAATTAGCTGTGCATCTAGCAAGCAGCGACTTCTATCTTAAGTCGGCCTGCTATCTGTTCTGCCTTAGCTATAGTATTTTCTTTCCCAACTTGCTTTGTGATTATGGTGTTTCATCACAGCAAGAGAAACCCAAAACAGAAGGTGACATTATTTAGAGAGCGTTCTCCTTTCCTGAGATAGATGTGTGATGGTATAAATGACCCTCTAAGTGCTAGAGTTCTAGTCACTAGTACTGATGTGTTGGCTTTTCATTTTTTTTCACTTTCTAACTTCTATTTTCACTCTTTTCTTCATTAATTTTTTACACTTTTTATTTATTGGGGGTGGGGTAGACATGTTTATGACGGAGTGCGGGTATATGGGGTTAGTGGACAACTTGCAGGAGCTGGCTTACCCCTTTCACTTACCTCAGGTGAACCTCAGTCACCAGGCTTAGGACAAAGTGCTTTGCCCACTGAGACATTTCAGCTGCCCTTGATTTCTTTTTCATTTTGAAGAATGTTAGTGTCTAAGTCCTTGGGCAATCTTCCTACCTTCTTTCTGGTTGTTGGTTGTGTGCGTTGTTTGGTTTTATTTCTTTTAGTCTGGTTTGTGGCTCAGTCTCTCCAGCTCGGGCCAGCCTTGAGATCACTCCAGCTCATTACAGTCACTAATCACCAGTGGACTTTGAGCTGACTGAAAGCATCATCAGTGAAAGGTGAGAGCACACATTATCAGTATTGTTGATTTACATTAGATAGAAGAGTGTAATGATCCTTATGATCCTTTCTGGTAAGTCCTTCTTACCAAAGTTACTCCTTTCTGGTAAGTCCACGTTACATCTATTGAAATTGGACAGAATCCAGCTACTTTCCACTACAACACATCAGTGTCCTTTCCTCGGTGGCTTACAATTTCAGCATTCCTATTGATCAAGACAGAAAGCAGGCAGCTAGGGACGGAATGGGCTGGTTGTCAACACCACAGGATTTGGGCTCTTTAAATCACCAGGTGGGGGGTGTCACTGCAGCCAGAGGGAAGGGATTATAACCACAGATTTAGAGGCAATCCAAGCACACATCCTGACAACTGAGAAGCAATATCCTTTGTGTTCAGCCTGGCTCCTGCTGATCACATGCAAACTGCCATGACTGCACCTGTTATCTGATGTACTGAGGAAGCAGAGGATAGAAGAGGTATAACCTAAGCTGTCTCTAGAACACAGCTTCTGTGTGCTCTCAGGAAACACTTTACCTCAGTGATACTGAGTGATTTTTAAATTTGAGTTTGTTTATATAGTGGAATATATACGTTGATGGATTTTCATATATTGAACCATCCCTGCATCCCTGGGATGAAACCTACTTACTTGATCGTGGTGAATGATGGTTTTAATGTGGTTTGGGGTTCCGTTTGCCAGAATTTTATTGAGTATATTTGCATTGAAATTCGTAAGCAAAATTGGTCTGAAGTTCTCTTTCTTTGTTGTGTCTTTGTGTGTTTTAAGTATCAGAGTAACTTCATAGAATGAATTGGGTAGTGTTCCTTCTGTTTCTTTTTAGTGGAATAGTTTGAGGAGTATTGGTATTAGTTCCTGTCTGAAGGTCTGGTAGAATTCTGTACTAAAACCATCTGGCCCTGGGCTTTTTTTTCATTTAGAGGATTTTAATGACTGCTTCTATTTCCTTAGTGGTTATAGGACTGTTTAGATAGTTTACCTGATCTTGATTTAACTTTGCCACATAGTGTCTGACGAGAAAACCATCTACTTCATCCAGATGTTTCAGGTTTTTTTTTTTTTTTTTAGTTTCCTCAATTTCTGTTGTTATATCTCCCTTTTCATTTCTGATTTTGTTAATTTAGATACTGTCTCTATGTCCTTTAGTTCGGCTAAGGATTCATCTATCTTTTTGATTTTCTCAAAGAACTAACTCTTGGTTTTGTTAACTCCTTGTATCATTCTCTTTCTTTGTAATTGCTTGGTTTCAGCTCTGAGTTTGACTATTTCCTGAAATCAATTTTTCTTAGGTATGTTTGCTTCTTTTTGTATTAAAGCTTTCAGGTGTGCTGGTAAGTTGATAGTCTAGGATCTCTTCAGTTTCTTCATGAAGGCAGTTAGTGCTCTTAGCACTGCTTTCATTGTGTCCCATAAGTTTGGGTATGCTGTGCCTTCATTTTCATTGAATTCTAGAAAGTCTTTAATTTCTTTCTTTATAACTCAATCTGGCTGTTCCTCAGAAAATTGGAAATGTTTTTACCTGAACACTCAGCTGTACTGCACCTGGGCATATACCCAAAAGATGCTCTATTATACCACAAAGACACGTGCTTCACTATGGTCATAGCAGCCTTATTCATAATAGCCAGACGCTGGAAACAACCCAGATGTCCCTTAACTGAAAAATATATGCAGAAAATGTGGTCCATTTACACAATGGAATACTATTCAACTATTAAAAATGAGAACATCATGAATCTTATAGGCAAATGGATGGAACTAGAAAGTATCATCCTGAGTGGGGTAACCCAGACCCAAAAGGACGTGCATAGTATATACTCACCGATAAGAAGATATTAGCTAAAAAGGACTGAACACCCATGATACAACTCACAGGCCATATGAAGTTTAACAAAAAGAAAGGCTCAAGTGAGGATGCTTCAATCCCACTAAGAAGGGAGAACAAAATAATCATGGGAAGCAGGTGGAAGGAAGGACCTTGGTGGGAGAGGGGAAGGAAGTGGGAAAGGGGGGCAGGATCAGGTATGGGGGGAGACAGGAGAGAAGCCAAGAGGGCCAGAAGAATGAATGGAAATATACGGCTGTGGGGATGGGGGTGGGGGAACCTCTAGAAAGTCCCAGAGACCTGGGATGTGAGAAGCTCTCAAAACTCAATGGGGATGTCCTTAGCCAAACAGCCCAACAGTGGGGAGACAGAACCTGAAGGAATCACCTTCAGTAGATAGACAGGGCCCCTAGTGGACAGATGGGGCCACTTACCCATCTTCAAAAATTTTGACTCAGAATTGTTCTTGTCTAAAGGAAATGCAGGAACAAAATGGAACAGAGACTGAAGGAAAGGCCATCCAGTGGCTGGCCCAAATTGAGATCCATCCCATGGGTGGGCACTGAACCCTGACACTATTACTGATGCCATGTTGTGTTTGCAGACAGGAGCCTAGCATGGCTGTCCTCTCAGAGGCTCTACCAGCAGCTGACTGAGACAGATGCAGATACTTACAGCCAACCATTGAACTGAGGTCCAAGACCCCTATGGAAGAGTTAGGGGAAGAATTGAAGGAGCTGAAGGGGATTGCAACCCCCATAGGAAAAACAACAGCATCAACTAACTCGGACCCCTCAGAGCTTCCGGAGACTGAGCCACCAACTAAAGAGCATACATAGGCTGGTCTGTGGTCCCTGGCACACACGTAGCAGAGGACTGCCTTGTCTGATCTCAGTGGAAGAGGATGTGCCTAATCCTCTAGAGAATTGATGCCCCAGGAAAGAGGAATGCTAGGCAGGGGTGAGGTGGGGGTGTGAGGGTGTGGGACGGAGGAGGGAGTGGGCAGGTAGGGGAGCACCCTCTCAGAAGCAAAGGGGAGGGATGCAGAACTCTGGGAGGGGGTACTGGTACCGGGAGGGGGGGGCAACATTTGAAATGTAAATAAATAAAATAATTTAATTTAAAAAATGAAACTAAATATAACTTAGTGGATAAATTCACCTATATCCTCCTTCCTCTTTGTATATATAAATTCAAGGCTTATTTTTAATTCAGGTATTTATTTTTAGATCACAAAGGACAGTCCCCTTGAATTTCAGATTGGCCCTTCTATTCTTCATACCTGGATATGTTGGAAACAAAGCTGAACAGAAAATGTCTAACGATGACTTATGCTATTTATTCTATTGTTCAGAGATGGGAGTCCATGTACCGTGTAGTTCGGAGATTGCTCAGTGCATTGTTTAGAGAAAGGTGTATGCAGGTGAAGAAACAAGACTGCTAAGTGCATTATTATACAGACACTGTGCACTACCCTAAGCCAAATGGAGATGCCGGAGTTCTGAACCGTGTCAGTTAACTTACAGTTGGTATTCATAATGCACAAACAGTAACACCTGTGCAAACGTACGGCTGCTGTGTGCGTACAGCGCACATTTGTACAACATCTAATTATAAAATAAATAAAAATAAAATTGAAAACTAGAGGTGGCAAAGTGGCTTATCAGGTAAGGATGCTGACCATCACTAAGCCTGGTAACCTGAGTTTGAGCCCTGAAACTCACATGACAGAAGGGGAGAACCAACTCCAGCAGGCTGTAGTATGGAGCTGCTGTCCCCCCAAATATTTATTTGCTTATATTTATATAATATTTATATAATATTATTTTAGAATAGGGACTAGGGTGCAGTACTGTGTCAGAGCAAACGGGGTCATCTTGTTTGGAGGAAACTAAGTTAAAAAGCAGTTATTTAAAAAGGACTTTCTCCCAGTGATATGGTGTGGTGGGAAAAGAGTTTTGAATATTCTCTGAGTTCTACTTAACATCTTTTGAAGTTTATTTTACGTGTATGGATGTTTTTCTACATGTGTGTGTGTGCACTACATGTGTTCATGGTGACCTTGGAATTAAGAAATGGACACCAGATCCCATGAAACGGGAATTACTGATCTCTGTGAACTCCCATATAAGTCCTGGGGACTGAACTTGGGTCCCGGCAAAATCAACAATTGCTATCAACTGCCAAGCCATCTCTCCAACCCTCTGAGTTCTTTTTACTCATTGAGTAAACCAAGTCATTCCCAGGCATGTACAACCTTTGACCTGTGGCCACATACGGCCAAGGGTAGCTGTGAATGAAACCCATCACAAAATTGTAAACTTGCTTAAACATTATGACAGGTTTTTTTTACCATTTCTTTTTAATATTTATTTATTTATTTATTTATTTATTTATTTGGGCATGTGTGTCATGGGACATGTGTGAAGGTCACTGGACGACATGCAAGAGTAGTTTCTCTCCTTCCATCATGTGGGTCCTGGGTATCAAATTCATGTCACCAGATTCTATCAGCTGAGGGCTGCTGCTTCCTCATCCTCTTCTTCCTCTTTCTCTTATTCTTCCTTCTCCTCTTCATCTTCTCTGTCCCGTGACCATTTCTTCCACACCAGCATCTCCTTCCTCAAAGTCTTGGTACTCAGCTGTGTTCTTTTCCCAGGATCTGGATGTGTGTGTGTGTGTGTGTGTGTGTGTGTGTGTGTGTGTGTGTGTGAGAGAGAGAGAGAGACAGAGACAGAGACAGAGAGACAGAGAGAGAGAGAGAGAGAGATTGCAGGATCCAGAGATTGAAATCAGATTATCAAGCTCTGCAGCAAGAACCCGCTGAGACATCTTGCTGGCTCCTAAATGTTCTTTTTCAGTGATGGAAATGGCTCACTCCTTACTTGTCACCTTCACAGGCTGTCCCCTGGCTGATCACCTTACAGTCCACCTTCTTTCCCTGTCAACTTGCTGATTCACATTTGTTTATTCCCTGCCTCCTCCCAGTATATACATACGGGTTTGTTTTATTTGTACTTGTTATAGCCTTTCACTGATGTATTCCTAGTGCCTGGATCAGAATAGATCACAGAGTAGGTGTTTTGTAAGCATTTCTTGACTGAATTCTGGCCACAGGACCTCATGGTTAGCAAGAGATGGACTTTGTTGAAGTAGTTTACCTGCCCAAACAAAGGACAGGGTGTAAGTGGACAATCACACTCCGGAGGGATATTTTCAAAACTGGAGGAGTCTAGGTGACTGGGAGGTGGGGGGAGAACAAAGTTCATACAGTTTTATTTAATGAAATTAGGAAGAAAATCAGCAAGGAACTGTAATAGAATCGTTCACTAAAGCAGACAAGCATTTCTGGGCGGCCTGCATCACAAGGAAGCTATTCATTCTTGAAAGGGCTCAACTCCAAATGTCAGCACCCAGGAGGAAGACGAGGAAAGACTCATGCAACCAGCACACATGGAATCAATAGAGACATTAGAATAAATACAGATATACAGATGACAAGACAAGGGAGATTAAATATTTACCCTGTGCTTGAGATAAATGTGTTGGCAGAACAGGAAGTCTGGGGAGACATTGGAGAATTTGCTGTGTCAATGGGGCCAGATGGGAAGTGGTCACTGCCCCTCATCCTTGGTGTCAGAATAAATTCCCAGCTTACAGTATTGTCTGCTCAGCTCATGGCTGAGCACGTGATTGTATGTGTTCTGATTAAATATGGATCTTCTGGGAATGCACTATCAGGGCCTACAGAAGTCATGGGCAGGTCATTTCATTACCAGAACGACACAGTCCATGAGTCATGTTGGTTAGGGAATTACAAGAAAAAGGACCATAGACACTCCTCATCAATAAAATAAGAGAAGCTATACAGCCTCCTGCATGCTGTGTACACACCACCTGTGGTCTACTGGTTCATGGTGGGGAAGGGTTTTTGTTGCCTGGGGTCTAGGCTTCTCTGCAGAGAATAAAGCTTTGAGGAGCTGTCGAGTCCTCCTTTCTCATCACATGGCCCCACCTTCCTGCTGCCTTTTCCACAGCCTCTCTCCACTTCCCTCTCTTATATGGCAATAGTGTCTTGACCTGCTTCTATTCCTCTTTATTCTGTTTCCAGGGACAATCACATGGAACACCTTTGAGTTGAAGGGTCTATTTGAAAAAAAAAATTGTGTTTTCTTTCTTCTGGAGTCTTAGCAAGTCAGTATTCATTCATTCATCATTTATCTTTATGTTTGTTAAGGCCTAAGTAAAATATTAAGGCCTAAATGGAATGTTAAGTCCTAGGTAACTGTCACCTGGCTAGCCTGCCATTTTACCAATATTATAAAGAAACTTTCTCATATGTTGCTCCTGCTTTTACTAGGAAACTTTCTCATGTCCAAGTTGATTGCATACTCTGTTATGTTCTGTGCCCTCAGACACCAATCATGATAGAAGTCAGTAGACCTTCTTTGTATAGTTACCCACATAAGCTTTGACCCAAACCAATCACCTAGAAGCACTTACTGTACCTCTGTATAAGCTTTTATGGTATTTGCCTTCATGGGATGCCACTGGGATGGACCCCAACATGAGAGACACATACATCTATTTAGAATAAGACTTCCATTTAAACTAGAGATTGAGTAAAGTTTAAGTTCCCAAGACCTCCCTGGGAACTAACATCCTGCTTAGCAGAAAGAGACATGTACGTGGGTAACCCACATCCTGATTGGCCAACAACAAAAATATTACACAAGGCAAGTTCCCACCACAGCTGAATATCCCAACCAATGGGGACAGAATAAACACACAACAAAGACATGTTCCTAAGGAAGTTCCCTATCCCTAAATCCTGTTTGGTGAAATAACTCAACACAGACGTTTGTGGATTTTAGGCTTTAAAATCCTGTAGGATCTTAACTCAGGGTCATGGTTCAGTTCCAGAATCTGGACTGTAGCCCTGATTGATCAGTCTTAGGGTATATGATCAATAAACTATCGATGTCTGACTGAGATCAGTGTTCATGTGGTTTGTGAGGTGACTCCTGGACCCCAACAATACTCAAGCCTATTTTCAAGTGAGATTTTATTAAAATGCCTTTCAAACACACCATAACAACAAGAATTAGAAATAAGAAAGATGATGGGGCTGTAGAGATGGCTCAGAGTATAAAATGCTTGCTACACAAGCATAAAGACCTGAGTTCAAATCCCCAGGAACCATCTAAAAGCCAGGTATAACCACATGCCCATTGAGAGGAGAGGAGAAAAAAGGGAAAGGGAGAGATAGAGAGAGACACATAGAGAGGAGATGGCCATCAATCTGTTTGGAATAAAGGGAACAATGAACCACTGTTGAAGGATTTTGCCACAACAGTGGCTTCCTGAAGTCTCAATAGTAGTGCCTCAGCAAACACTCGGCATCGCACCACTTCCAGCAAAACTATGAGATTTAACTGGTATACCCAAGACCCCAAGAACCTAAGCAGGGAAGTAACCAAGGAGTACCAGGTTTCCTGTCTATCTCAGCCAAATGCAGAGGCACAGGCCTGCGAGGCCAAAGGTGGAGAACATTCTCTGCGCAGGCTTTAAGCACCTGTTGCTGAAAGGCTGGCATCCAAAATGCCAATGTAATAATGGTTTATCGCAGTTGCCTGCGGGACATGGCTCTGAGTGGTTACTTCCTCCTGAGCTCTCCAAGACAAACCACCAGCAAAACCAACTGGAAAGTAACTGAAATCAATAGCCAGCTTCCTGGGATTACAATAATCAGCTACTGGGAAAACAGACCCAATGCCAAGAAGCTTTGAACATGCTAAAGGTAAGGAGAACAATACCCTCCTTTTTGGGGTCCAAAGGTAAGCATCTCCCTGTGTCTTGGTATCTAGAAAATGCTCACCAGGATTGATGTGTTTACAAAAAGATAAAGAGAAAGAATATGTTCTGTGGGTGTGTGGTGAGATATGGGGGGAGGGGATGTCTCAGCTGGCCCATGCCAAGGCATCTCTTCCCCCTGTAGGACCAGTCACATGATGGTATAGTTAGAATAGAGTTTATTTGGGGCATTGGAGGGAAGTTAAAGCGGGGGAGGAGGGGAGAGAAGAGAGGAGAGGAGAGGAGAGGAGAGGAGAGGAGAGGAGAGGAGAGGAGAGGAGAGGAGAGGAGAGGAGAGGAGAGGAGAGGAGAGGAGAGAAGAGAAGAGAAGAGAAGAGAAGAGAAGAGAAGAGAAGAGAAGAGAAGAGAAGAGAAGAAGAGACCGGCCATGACCACGTGGAGAGAGGGGGAAGGGAAGGGGAAAGGGGTGAGGGGGACAAAGGGATCAAGAGCGCAAGAGAGAGAGGAGGGGGCAAGCAGCCCCTTTAATGTTGGGCCAGGCCTACCTGGCTGTTGCCATGTAACTGTAGGGGTGGAGTTTAGACAGAATGCTAACATTCTCCCATTTTGGTTTAATTAAAAAAGAAAAAATTAGAAAGAGGTGGTGGCGAAGCAGGAATAGGGTCATCATGATATCTAACTTCCTCCTACTGGCATCGGGGCTGGTGTGTCTCTAGGGAACCCAGAAGAACGGGTATGGGGGATGTTTGTCCAGTCTTAGGAGAGTTGGCTGTTTCCTGCTGTCCAGGGTCTATGGAGCCATCTGAGGACAGATCAGAAGGAACAGGCCCAGTAGAAGCAGCTGTGTGTGTGACAGGAGATGGAGCATCTGGAGGTTGCTTCTCTGGAGCTGTTCTGGATGTGCCTGGACTTGACAAGATGTAGGGAATAAGATTAAGTACGTTTGGGAGAAAGAAAAGATGTACGTTTGAAACCCAGAGGAATCCTTTACCTCTGGAGTAGGTAATAAGAGGGAACTTTAGGCAGATGTACTTATCTGGGTGGAGTCTGTTTGGTCCATGAAAGGTAGATCTGAGTGAGTTTCCTGTGGCTTATAAGTTTGCAAAAGAGATAACAGCATGAGTTAACAACACGAGCAGTCTTCAAGATGAACCTTTGCTGGATCATATAGTGGAATGTTTTATTAGGGTTAGGCAAGTTTATAGGAACTCAGATAATTTAGGACAGTGGGATAGCAAGAAGAGGAAATATGAAGCATTTAATTGATGGCAACTGAGTTTAGGTAATGAGGTAACAGATAATATCTGAGAAAGCTTAGCTGTCAATGTAGTCAGACGTCTGAGAAAGAGTAAACAATAATCTACCAGTTATATATTATTTTTAAAATGACAGAGTCCACTAGTCAACAGTTCCTGTGGTCTCCATGGTCTCTGTGGCCTTCCTAATGCAGGGAACCTTTAAAACAATTTCTCATGTTGTGGTGACCCCACCACAGAATAATTCATTGTTACTTAATAACTATGTAATTTTGCTGCTGTTATGAATCATAATGTAAATATCTGATATGCAGGATATCTGAAGTGTACCTAAAGTCCACAGCCCACAGATTAGCTCACACACCACTGTTACCTCATATCTCATGGATAAATGGCCTTCAGGGCAACCTCTGCTAGATTTGGGGCTATCTGAAGTCTCCTCACACACACGTTTGTGTGAGGTAGTTAGCTGTCCTCCATGTACTGAACTTGATTTTCTTCACTATCAGTCCTCTTCCTGAGCCCAGATCTCCATTCAGATGTGACTCACCTCAGCTCCACTGAAGCCCTGATCACGAGAGGGTTCATCTTTCACAGCTTGATGGAATTTGAAATCACCAAGGAAACATCTCTAGGCAAGTTCGTGAGGTAGTTTCTAGGTTGGAGGTAGTTTCTAGGTTGGATTAATGGAAATAGACAGGTAGCACCACTCCCCAGGGTAGGACCCAAGACTGGGCAAAATGGGAGAAATGAGCCCAACACCAGCGAGCATTCACAGCTCCATGCTGTCTGACTGGATATGCAATGTGGCCAGCTCCCTCCTGCTCCTTCCTCCCTTAAGCTTCTCCTTTCAAGTATTTTGTCTCAGCCATGAGAAAAGTGACACCACACCAGAGGTCCCAGAACTCCAGCCTCCTGCACGTCAGCTGTATAGTCTCAGGGCTTCAGAACATGGAGAATATGTGGAGGTTTGTGGGTCCTTGCCACAATTCACTTCTCTGTAGTTTCTGAATTGAAAAGTGTGTTGTTGAATAGGGCTCCCCAGAGCCCTGGTGTGGTGTGCTGGTTAGTTTTTTTGTCAACTTGATACAAACTAGTCAGTTGAACAACAGTCTCAATTGAGAAAAATTCCCTATCAGTTTGGCTTGTAGGCAAAACTGTGGGGCATTTTCTTGATTAATACTCGATCGGGGAGGGCCCAGCTGCTCACTGTGGGCAGTGCCATCTCTGAGCACGTAGTCCTGGGTTGAATAATAAGGTAGGCTGAGCCAGCCATGGGGAGCAAACCAGTACCCAGCATCTCTGTGTGGCATTTGCTTCAGTTCCTGCCTCTTGGTTTCTGTTTGAATTCCTGCCCTAACTTCACTCAGTAATGGACTGTGATTAGGCCATGTGCACCAAAATAATAATAATAATAATAATAATAATAATAATAATAATAATAATTTCCTCCCCAAGTTGCTTTTGGTCATGGAGTGCATCAGAGCAGTAAGAAGCCAAACCAAAACAGCCAGGGAGACTCAGCACCACGGATAACGGCGTTGAGAGGGTCCTCTTGTGTTTCCAGCCCAAGGTTGGTTCTGAAATGGCTTCCGAGGGCTCGGGTGTTGAAGGCTTGGTACCCGGCTGATAGTACAGTCTGGAGGTGGTGGAACCTTTAAGGAGTGGGACCTGGTGAAAAGAAGATAGGTCACTAGGGGTGTGGTGAGGGTAGCTTTCCTCTGCCACACATTCCACCAAGATGTTCAGCCTCCCCTGTGACCATGGGCTGAAGCCATGCCCCAAAAGGATCCTTTCTCTTCTGCTTTTCTCTCAAGTCACAGCTACAGAGACCTGACTAACTCATTTTGAGAACACAGACTACTTCCTTCCCTGTCTCTCAGCACCCTTCCCAGGACTGGAGTGCTTACCCACCCTTCTTCTCTCCTCTTCCTAGATGATCATCCCCAGTTCCTTCCATCTGTGCTCAGACACTTCCCTTCTGATCCCCTCCCTGTACAGTCCTTCGTCCTTCCCCCACTGATCTCGGAGCAATGCTCACCCTACCGTGCACAGAAATCACCTGGCCTCTTGCTCACATTCATCTAGGGACCCTGAAGGTCTGGGCTATAACTGGGAGTCTGAGTTCCTGACGGGTTCCAGAGTGAGGCCGCTCTGTCCCAGTCCCATCCTCTGAATGGTCAGGCCTTCCAATTAGAATCAGCTGGAGCTCGTTAGAAGCAGGCCTCCTATATCCAGTTTTGCAGTTTAACAGGATCTGCATCCGTACAGGAGATGCCTTGAAGGTCTCGACCTGGCCATACATCAGAGTTCTGCACGTAAGAAACTAGAAAACAATCCCAATACAGCAGCAGCTGAACTCAATTGCATTAGATGGTATGCATGAAGCATGAGCCACTCGAAAGCTTCCCCCAGGAGATTCCAGAGTCAGCCAGGACTGAGAACCCTCCTTCAGAGACTCAGTGTGCAGGCCTTACCTTGGAAAGCACTGCTTAGATCAATAGAAGGCATGCTGTTACCTCGAGCTTTCCTGGTCAGTTCCAAGGCCCATTTGTTCTTGGCAGCTGCCTCCCCTTTGGACTCATTTTGCCAGTACAGAACAATGCTTACAAATGCTATTCTGGGCTGGCGTGATGGTTCAGTGATAAAAGTGCCCTGGGACAAGCCTAACAACATGAGCTTGATCCCTGGAACCCACATGATGGAAAGAAAGAGCTGACTCCTGAAAGTTGTCCTTTACCTTCCAAGCATGCACTCGCGAGCATGTGTGTGTGTGTGTGTGCGCACACACACACACACACACACACACACACACACACACACACAATGTCTTTAAAAACTGAGTGGGAATAGCAAGTCTGAGGTGGACAAATTGTGGATTTTTAAAGAGGATGCATAGCTGGGCGTAGGGAAGGTCAGATGGGTAGCACAGATTTTGGAATGTATAACAAGAACCTGTGATACTGAAGGATCCTGGAGACCAGCGTGGGCTTTGATATGTCCCTTCTGCCAGAAGTCAGGAAAATGACTTTTTTTTTCCAGTTGGGAACCAATTTCCTAAGTTTTGGGGGAATGCTGGCTTTTATCTAACCACCAGAAATCCTATAGCCAAGCTTGAGTTCGTTTCTAGACAAATGTTCATCCTGAGACCTAACAGCATACATTTTTAATCCTAGAAGTGGCGAGGCAGAGGCAGGTGAATCTCTGTAAATTCAAGGCCATTTTGGTCACATAGAGAATTCCAAGCCAGCCAGGGCTACATAGTGAGACACTGTTTCAAAAGAACAAATTGTTACATGTGTTGTGAGTGTGAGTTGCAGTTTGCAACAGACACCCTTGCAGCTGGCGCTGAACCTTAGTTAGCTGTCTCTGTGTGAGAGTGGATTCATTAATCCCAGTACTTACTCAGGAGTCTGAGACAGGAGAATCTTTAGTTTGTGACCAGCCTGGGCCAAATAGTAAGATGTTGTCTCCAAAAATAGTGAATGCTTCCCTCCACATTGCTAGCCCTAACTCTGATGTCATCATAGCCCCTCCTCCCCCACCCCCTGCTCTATCACTATCTGCCCCAGTGCTGGACTTCTACCCCTCTGACCTTTATTGTTCCCTAAACCATTCGGGCCACTTCTTGCCACAGTCACTAACTGAACCAAGTCTAAGCCACTCACCCACATGGAGAGCCCATAAGATCATGGCTGGGCTCTCTGAAAGTTCTCAGCTTCTTTTCTACATCTATAAGTATTTATTTCATGCCATCTACTGGCTACTTGTTAGCATCACATGGTGTGTGTGTGTGTGTGTGTGTGTGTGTGTGTGTGTGTGTATGTGTGCATCTCTGCCTGTGTGCCTACTCACACACACGGAGGTCAAAGGACAGCTTGAAATACCCTGTTCCCTCCTTTCACTATGAGGTAGATCTAGGGAATCAAACTCAGGTGGGCAGGCTTGGCAGTAGGCACATTAACCCACACCTGGAAGACTTACTTCCTGTCTTCCTGAAGGAGAGAACTGAGTCAAAAGATCTTTTCAGCTGGTGGTGGCACACATGCCTTTAATCCCTGCACTCAGAAGGCAGAGGCAGGTGGGTCTCAGAGTTCAAGTCCAGTCTGGTCTACAGAGCAAGTTCCAGAACAGCCAGGACTACACAAAGAAAACATGTCTTGAAAAACTGAAAGAAAAAAAAAAAAAGATATATTCAATTTAAGAAGAAATTTATTTAGCAAAGCTAAGCAAAGCAGACACTCCAAAGTTAGATGGCAGTGGGCTGCTCCCAGCCAGGAAGTTGTCCAGGGAATTCTGCATTGTGGACTGTAAAAGAGTTTTGTGAATATCTATAGCATAAGGTGATCTCTCTTCCTCCCCAAATTGTGGTAGACCAGATCTCCCTTTTAAGGTCTCTCTTCCCATGAACCTTTTGAAAAGAGTACAAAAGGAGGTTACATCAAGTGCAAGTGATATTATAACCCCATCAGGTCTTATGCAGGTTCACTCCCTCTGTTTAGGGCACAGAGGTGAGAGAAAGCTATTCTGAACGGCAGGAGACACAGCCACCAACATGCCACTCTCTGTGGTTTTCTTCTGCTACTTCGAGTATATCCTGCCCACCTGGTATCAGAAGGTATGAATTTCACACAGAGATGTTCTGCATTCTCCTGCTTGCTTTCTGAAGCTTTCAGAGTCTAAGAAATGCAGACCTTCAAGCATCGCAACCCACTGCAAGGTTCTAACACAGGGTTTTCTTCCTAGAAGCTTCTAAAATGTAAGTTGTGGTAGGAAACCACAAAGCCTGATGTCCAAGAGCTGGGTGCTTAACACCCCTTCTGTTGTTGAATGCCCTGAACCAAGATAGAGAATTATTTTTCCTGTTGTAAAATGGAAACAATAATTTTTTTACTCACTGGGTTGTGAAATGAGATATGTACTTTTGAGTGTCTGACACACAGGTGTCGATCAATTAAAATGAGTAAGTTTGGAGTCATCCAGATGGCTCAGCCCATAAAGCCATTTCCTGTCAAATCTAAGGACTGAGCTCAGTCGCATGGACCCACATGGTTGAAGGAGGGAACAGACACCCACAAGTTGTCCTCTGACCCCTACACAAAGCACTGCTTGTCTCCGTTTGCTCCCCCCCCCAAAAAAATAAATGTAATAAAACTTTTTAAAAATAAATAAGCTTAGTTTCGCCATCTGAAAATGAGAACATGAATGGTAACCTAGTGAGTGGTGTTGGAAAGACTCTCAGGTCCAAAATGTTTGTGTCTGTGGTGGCTCATGCATTCCTTTCCAGCACTTGGGAGGCAGAGGCAGGTGGAGCTCTGTAACTTTGAGACCAGCCTCATCTACAGTTGAATTCAAGACAGCCAGGGCTACACAGAGAAACCTTGTCTCAAAAAAACCAACCAACCAAACAAACAAACAAAAGAAAGTGGTTTGTAAAATCACAGTCTCACACCCAGATTATCCTTAGGACAATTGGAGAAGAGCAGCGTTTGGTTCTTGAAATGTTAACGGATTCTGCCATCTGGTGGTAAACAGTGCTTGGAATTCATTTTTAAAATAGTTGAAGCAAGGTGGTTCCTGGGTCTTAGAAAATCAGATCAATCTATGCTCTCTAGGTTTGGAAACAGCTACAACAGGAACCTACCAAAAAAAGTACTTTCACATTACACAAATCATATATGAGACAGATAAAATGCTCCCAAAGCCCTCTGAAGGAGTTTGGAGGGCTTCATTCAGTAGTCCCAATATTTTACCTTCCTCTTGGAATTTTACCCCCAAATACAGACTCTTCAGAAAGATTATTTAATAAAATATCATTAGTTTGTTTTGTCTTTTTTTCCATTATTTTTAAAATCACATTTAATTTTTTAATGAATATATTTTATTTTTAAATATATATTCATTTTTATTTTATTTGTATGAGTGTCCTGTCTGCATGTGTGTCTGGGCACCATGTGCATGTTTAGTACCTTTAGAGGCAAAAAGAGGCCATTGGGTCACCTAGAACGTGTGTCACAGGGGATCATGAGCCACCATGTGAGTAGTGAACCCACTTCTCTGCAAGAGTAACAAGTCTACTTAACCACGGAGCCATCTCTCCAGACCTGGTTTATTTTATTTTTACTTGTGTGTATGTATCTGAGTGTATGCCATATACAATGGCCAGAAGAAGGTAGGATTTCCTGGATCCTGCTGGATCTCCTGGAGCTGGAGTTACAGCATTTGTGAGACGCTTAATGTAGGTGCTGGGAACCGAACTTGGGCCCTCTGCAAGAGCAGTATGTACTCTCAACCACCGAGCCATCTTTCCAGTCTTCTGAATTACACTTATCTATTTATTTTGTGTATATGTGTGTGGCCTTGCATGTGCCGTGATGGTTCCTCTGTGGAGGTCAGAGGGTGGTTTGCTGGAGCTGGCTCTTTTCTTTTACCATGTGGGTCCTGGGGATCAAACTCAGGAAGTCGGGCCTGGCAGCAGGCACATTTACTTGCCGAGCCATCTCACCAGATCCAGTATATTCTTTTGGTGTTTGTTTGTTTTTCAGCTTACAAAAATTATTTGTGTGTGTCTATTTGTTTCTGTGAACACTACATGTATGTAGGTACCTGTGGAGGCCAGAGAGGGCATTGGACCCCTGGAACTTAGAGTTACAAGCAGTTGTGAGTTGCCGGGAACCAAATATGGGCAAGAGAAGCAAGCACTCTTAAACACTGAAATATGAGGACTGCAAGCTGTAGAACCTGGAGGCGCCAGTCCAGAGCAAAAGTGGAGTCGAGATGTGTCCAAACTCCCAAAAATCTCATCCTGAGGTGGACAAGGAGTAGGACTGTTTCCTCCCTGCTCCAGGCCTGCATGTCCCTGCACACGCATGACCCCTCCCCCATCTCCGCCAGCCTTGGGATAATCAGTAGCCTTGGTGGCCAGATTACAGGTTACACTTCCTCTCTCCTCATAAGGACGTGTCCACCAGCGTCTGGAATTCCTCTTCATGTAAACAAATCATTCCCAGTACCTCAGCACCAGCCAATAAAGTACACTCACCCCGAAAACCCCTATTCACTCTCCAAGGTTTATATAGCCCTTGCTACCCCCAATAAAAAGAGAGCTGTTTCACTAAAAACTGTCTCCAGAGAAAGCTGCTTCTCCTGCACTCATGCTGACGGAGATTCCTGTCTAACCCACCAGCTGGCTAAGCTTCATTCCTTCCAGTCCAGCCGGGTGTGTAACAGTGCCTGGATAGTGCAAAGGAAAAGGCAGAGCCCGCTGGCACCAACACAGCTCTCTCCTCATCTTCTCTCGGGGGGGGGGGGGGGGGGGGGGTGGTGGTGGTTGTATGTGACTTCTCCTTTTTCTTCCTCTTTCTCTCCTTCCCTCCCACCCTCCCTTCCTGCTTGTGATGGTTAATATTGACAGTCAATTAGGTAAATTTACAATCTGCTAGACTGCAAGCCTCTGGTGCTGTTTGTAAGGAATTCTGTAGATTAAGTAAATTGAGGTGGGAAGAGACACCCTAAGCTTGGCTGGCACAGATCCATGGGCTAGGGGCAGGAACTGAATAAAAAGCAGAAAACAAACTGAGCACCAATGTTCATCCCTGCTGTCTCCTGACTGCAGACACAGTGTGACCAGCAGCCTCCAGCATCAGCCACCTCGATACCGTGCACCTTTAGGGGCTGACTGTGCTTGAACTGAGAAACCAAGTTAACCTTCCCATCTTAAGTCGCTTCTGTTAAGTATTTTGTCAGTGTCACGAACAAAGTAACTAATGCAGTTTAATTCATATTTTTAGTTGGCAAGCAAAGAAGTGGATTTCATTGTGACATTTTCATACATCTGTGTCAATACAATCCATTATCATCAAATTCGTTTGCCTCCCCCAGCCTCTCCCTGGATCCTCATCTGCCTCTAGCTGATTCTCTCCCGGCTCCAAATGTTCCTGTCACACACGGTCCATTACCGCCCCTCCCCCACTTACATCTTAAAGGCTCTCTCTTCCTATGTCTCCTGATCTCCTTTCTAGTTTTTTAATCTATTTATTTGTTATTTATTTATTTATTCATTCCTGTTGTGTGTATGCCACACTGTGTTGGAGTCAGTTCTCACCTTCTGCCTTTTACTTGGGTTCCAGGTATGAAACTCAGGTGGGAGAGTTTGTGCAGGAAGGGCCCCCTTAGCCCTGCCTTGCTGTGCTCTCCTGCTTCTCGTCTTATGACTTACACACACACACACACACACACACACCTTTGTTTTCTACCAGAAAACTTACCACCTCCGGCCTGGCCTGGTATTCGCTAGGTTTTTTTTTTTTCCTCTTATCACGCACCTCCTGTGAGACTCACAGCTCTGTAGGAAGAACCCTAAGTCTGCAGAGCTGGTACCGTCCATGATATAGTGACAGCCAGTTTCTTGTACTGCATACTTCATGGCCCACTTCTGACTTCTCGACCATGACTTTGTCGTTCCAGAGAGAGTTGAGCCCAGTGATTCTCCCAGGCCCCTTCTTGAGGCAGGAATCAGTGGATGCTTTACTTCTGGGCTCTCCGAGTGCAGATTCCTTAGCAGTTCCCATCTTGCCGCGTGGGGGCAGCAAACACCCTTACTTCTCTCTAAATCCCACACCGGTCACACAGTTCATTCAGATCTTTGTGGCCCAACCTAGTCTCGAGAAAAACTAAATCCAAAGTTATCAAGTAAACAAAGAATGACGTGTAAGGAATAAAAACAAACCAGCGACTATCCAAACTGATCAGTTATGCCCAAGACAACCTAACCATAACTACTGATTGCTGCATTTAGGCCCAGATTAGCACAGAGCTGGGCAGGTCAGGGTTAGTGTACCGGTGAGAGAGGCCCTGAACTCAATGCAAAACGCAAAGGAGGGAGAGCCAGAGGCCATAGGCATCGAGCTGAATAACACTGGGTTAAACTGTGTCTAAAATGAGAAGAAATCAATAAAATATCCAATATTTATAAGCCGTTGCAACAGAGTCTGAAGAATGACCTCAGATGACAGACTTTAAACATATATGTATACATATTCATATGTGTGTATATATGTGTGTGTATATACATACATACATACATACATACATACATAATGTGTATGAGTGTTTTGTCTGCAGGAATATCTGTGTACCAAATGTGTATTCAGCTGGCCATTGGAGCCACAGGAAATAGTTACAGTCAATTGTGAGCCACCACAGAAGCGCAGAGATTGAACCTGGGTCCCTCTAGAAGAGCAGCAAGTGCTCTTAATGCTGAACTGTCTCTCCAGTCCCTGACCTTTACTTAAGGTGTGTGTATGTGTGTGTGTGTGTGTGTGTGTGTGTGATATACACATGTGTGTACATATGAAGGCCAGAGCATGATCACCCCTCTGTCAGTCTCCACCTTATTTTTTGTGGTAGGGTCACTGCTGAACAAGGTCTCTCAATTTCGGCCAGACTGGTTGGCCTGTGAGCCTCTGTGATCTGCCTGTCTCCCCTCTCAGAGACGGGGTTACGAGCACAAGTCACCAACCCTGGCTTTCCACATGGGGACTGGTGATCCAAACTCAGGTTTTCTGATTGTAAAGTTAGCACTTTAACCAATGAACCACCTCTCCAGACTCTGTTCAATAATTATTTTGTATCCGGTCTGTATCACCAAGTTTTCACAGGTATGTAGGATGCACTTGATTATATCCACCCCTCTTTCTCCTCTCCTTTCCCACCCAGCCCACAGGTGCCTTCTTCTCCTCAAACGGTCTTCCTTCCACTTTAATACTTTTGAAAAATTCTATATTTTATAAATAAGAGAAAATAGGTGACATTCGCCTTTGTGAGCCTGACTGTCGTGATCAGCACCATCATCTCCCTATAATGGGGTACCCCCACCCTCCATTATGACGTAAGACTATGCCACCTTTCCTTCACTCATTTATCCACTGATGGGCACTGAGGTGATTCTAAGACTCAACTGTTGTGCCCAGTGCTGTTGTAAGTGTGCATGGATGTGCAGGCTTCTCTGTCCAGTGCTGTCATAAGTGTGCATGGATGTGCAGGCTTCTCTCTGTCCAGTGCTGTCGTAAGTAAGTGTGTATGGATGTGCAGGCTTCTCTGTGGATTTGGCTTCCAGAAGTAGAATGGCTGAATCATATGGAAGTTATTTTATGAAATTTTATGTTGATTTCCAGATTAGGTGAGCTAGTTTACACTCTTCCTATAACAGCGTAAGTGTTCCTTTAAAATAGTTTTGAACATTTATTATTTTTATGTGTGTACATGTTTTGCCTGAATACATGTCTGTATATCATCTGTGTGCAGTGCCCACCCACAGAGGCCAGAAGAGGGCATTGGATCCCCTAGGATTGGAGTGACTGTCATGTGGGCGCTGAGAACCGAACTTGGTTCCTCTGCAAGAACAGCCAGTGCTCTTAGCCGAGAGCACCCCCTCAGCCACAGTGGCTCCTTTGATCCGTGTTCTTGGCTGCATCTGTGGTGTCCTTTTGGCTTTTGAGACAATTTCACCTTGTAGCACAAGCTAGACTTGAAATTTCCATTCTCCTGCCTGTGGTGTCATGTCTGGCCTATTGTTTCCTATTCTTAAAACTTATTTTTATTCTTTTTAATTGTGGATGTGTACACATGGACATGTATGCACACATGAATGTCCAGAGGCCAGAGGTGTTGGATCCCCTGGCAGTGGAGTTACAGATAGTTGTGAGGTGTTTTGTGAGGGTGCTGGGAATTGAACTTGGGTCCTCTGGATGAGCAGTTAAGAACTCTACCGCTGAGCCACTGTCTCCTGCTCCTTGGCTGTTTTCTTAACAACAATGATTCTGACTGGGGCAATATTGAATCTCAGTGCACATTTGATTTGCACTTCTCTGGTGGCTAACTGTGGCTAGAAACATTTTTTATGACTTCATCAGCCACTTATTTGTACTTCTTTTGAAAATTCTATTGAGTTTGTTTGATTAATTGGATTATTTGTTCTTTGAGCATTTAAATTTTTTAGTTCATAATATTCTAAATATTAACTCCCTGTCAAATGAATAGTTGACAGAAAAAAAAATTGTCTTATTCTTCAGGCTCCTGACTCTAGCTAGTAACTGATTCCCTTATGTACATCTAACTTGACACAGTATCATCTGTCAATTATTTGTCTGTTATTTATTTACTTACTTATTACTTTTAGACAAGGTCTTACCATGTAACTCCATCTGGCCTGGAGCTTACTCCATAGAACAGATTTGTCTCAAGCTACAGAGATCCCCCACCTCTGCCTCCTGAGTGCTGGGATTAAACGCATGCACCTGGCCTTTTAAAAAAATGTTTCCTCTTGGGGGGTGGGGGGCTACTCCTGCAATTGCACAAGTGTGGACTTGTGAGAGGACAATTTACAGGAGTCAGTTTCACCCTTTCCCGTCCCCGGTCACCCGGTTTAATAGCAAACACTCACTGGTGGTTAGTTTTTTGGTAACTTGACACAAACTAGACTCATGTGGGAAGAAAGAAAGTCATCTGGAAAACTGCCTCCATCCCACTATCTTGTGAGCAAGGCTGTGCAGCATTTTCTTGATTGATGCTTGATGAGGGAGGGTCTAGCTTACTGTGGGCAGAGCCACACACACCCCACCTCCCCCAAACCCCCAGCCCCCAACCCCCAACCCCCTCAGTGCTCCTAGGTCATATAAAAGAACAAGCTGGTCAAACTACAGGAAGCAAGCTGGTAAGCAGCTCCTCTCCCTTGGGGGGGGGGGGGGGGGGGGGTCTCTGCTTCAGTTCCTGTCCTGATTTCCTTGGGCAATGGAGCCTGACCTGAAAGTTGCGAAACTGAAACAAACCCTTTCCTTGCCACATTGTTTATGGTGATGGTGTTTTTTAACAGTGTTGCTCTTGCTGTCTAAGGTTGCTTCTGCAGTTCAGGGTCATTTGTGTTTCCCGGTAGATTTTTGTCTTTTTCTACTTTTGTGAAGAATGACATAGGAATTTTGATGGAAATTGCATCGAATCAAGTTCTTTTGTAATAAGACTTCTTTCACTATCTTAATTCTGACAACTCATGAACATGGGAGATCTTTATACCTCCTAGTATTTTCTTCGATGTTCTACCAAAAGGAGTTATATCCCTTATCTTTGGCATAAAAGATATATAGCTACTGAGCTGGAGAGATGGCCCAGCGGTTAAGGGCACTGACTGCTCTTCCAGAGCAGTCTATAACTCCAAGATCTGACACCCTTACACAGACATACATGAAGGCAAAATACCAATGCAGGTAAAAATAGATAAATTATAATAAATAAATAAATAAATAAATAAATAAGAGATATGACTCTATTAGCATAGCAAAACTCATTCTGGTTTCCAAGGTCTTTTGTATCACAAGTCCCTGTTATACATTTCAAAGTTCAGGCTGGATTCCTCACCCTTCTTACCTCCTCCCCCACCCTAACTCTCTCCAGCTCACAACTCCCCTCCCCCAGCCACTCAATTCTCCCTAGAACTCTGCAACTCTTGCTATGGTTTTTCTCTGTGTGTTCCGTTCCTGCCTCTCACACTGTGTTCTCTGTTCTCTGACCTCTGATGGTCTCCCCTCTCTCACAGACAACCCTGGCCATGTCCAGTCCACTCCCTTCTCTCTGATCTAGATTTTTCCAGATGCCTGTGGCTGGCTTCCCTCTCATATCTACAATAGAAACCTTCTCTTTAACCATGCCATGGAGTGGTCAAGTCATCAGTGTATACAAAACCCATAGTGGGAGGAGAGAACCAACTCCCACAGGTTTTTCTCTGATCTCCCTATGTGCACTGTGGCACTCTCACACACATACATACATATACTTGTGTGTGCACACACAATTCAATAAATAAAAATGTCATTTAAGACAACAATAACAAGGCAAGTCTGAGCATGGTGGCTCCACCCTCTAATCCCAGCCCTTGAGGAACAGAGGCAGGAGGATTAGGAATGCAGAGTCGTTCTCATCTACATAGTGAAGGCAAGGCCAATGTAGGCTATGTGAGACTTGGTCTTAAAGAAAACAAAGGTAATGAGCCGGGATGGTCAGACAGAGGCTATGGGCGATGGCTTGTCAGATAGAAAAGCCAGGATGTATAATCGGATGCTTCCTATAATGGGGGTTCCTACTTGTGAGCAGTAGGATTTGAGGTAAGTTACTTCGTCTTTATGTGACTCCATAAAATGGGGGACAATGGTACATAACTAGGTACTGTTAAACAAATGAGTGGGCACACACAAGAATCTCAGTGAGAGGCTGTAAGGATGGTGGGCAGTTAGCATCACTTGTTGATCTTCCAGAGATCATGAGTGTGAGATCATCCTAGCACGAATGTCACATGGTTCACAACCATCTGTAACTCTAGCTCCAAAGGATCTGATGCCCTCTTCTGGCCTCCGTGAGCCAATGCTCATGTATGTATCACACGAGTACACACACTCAAGCATGCACACATGAGCACGCATGCACCCAATGGGATTTTAAAAACTACTTTTAAAGAGTCTCAGCACAGACTTAAAAAGGTCCTTGGCACACAGCCAGCCAGGGACTTCTCACTGGCTTGACTCCAGGGGCAGCATCAGGAAAGCAAAGCAGTGCCTTTCCTAAGGCAGTGCCTGCCAAGGTTTTCTCCCCACACTAACAGATTCTTTCCATTTAAAAGTCCCATGCCACACTTATTTGGAAATTTTATTCTTTTTATTGCAAATCTCTGGTAAAGGAAAAGACAGGGCAGCTGATTCTCCTTCAAACTTTGGCGAGAAGAGTACTCCATTGTCTCCGCTGGATGGCTGGCCTCCCAGCACCATAGAATTGCTGAGGAGGGGGGTATTAGGGGTGTGACACATACTGGTAGGTGCTGGTGACTGCCTCCCAGATGCTCTGACTTAAATGGTCAGGAGGTTGTTCTTTAAACTCCCCAAGTGACCCCAAGCAGCTAAAGTGGAGGGTCCCTGCCACAGTTTCTCATCACATGGGTAGGCAACATCTTGAATACCTGGCGATATCACCAGCAGCTGTGTCACCTGCTTTCATCACCTGCTAGGCCAGGGTCAGCAGGTGTCCCCTGTCCCCTCTTCCCAAGTGTCCTCTGTGCTCACCGGTCCCCCTTAGAGTCCCCAGGGGAGAGAGAGACACTGAGGGGGCGTGGCCCTGTCCTGAGGCTTGTGCTTAATCACTCGATAAAACAAGGCTAGCCTAGCACACAGGAACAAAAGAAGTCACACTGTCTGGTCACAGAGCATCATTGACTTCTCCTAGGAGGGCAAATCTTCCTATCTGGGGATGAAAAGATGTGTAGGGAGATGAAGAAATGCAGGATGGATACATGTTCCTCTGATAACCTCTCATGCATCCAAACTAAAATCAAAGTTTTCAAGCTCCCAAGAGTAGACTATTAGGTACTTTAGCAGCGTGTCTTACATGGGTCAACAGTAAGCGCCAGGTAGAATCTCATTGTAGTTTATTCTAGAAATAGAAAATGCTTTTGATATTCCTGAGTCCTTGCAGATGAGAGAGGAAAGGACGGGATGTTGTTCTTGGAACTTTTAAGTGCTCCCGCTCTTTCTCCCGGGGTACCCTCACTTTAACACAGAGTGCCTTCTGTTGGTATGGCACGCACACACAGGCGTGCAAACACATGGGATCAAGTCTTCAATGACTCAAACGTGACGACTGAAAATAAAACACCTGCAAAGGTGCCTGGACACTGTCTTGTCGAGGTATTACAAACATAGTCTGGCTTTGACTGTCCATACAAAGCTGTGTGTAGCTATCCCATGAAGGATGCTGAATTCGGCCCATCATGATGACGATGAAATCGTCAGGATGCTTAAAAAATACATAGGATCCCAGTTTTACATCACAACCCTGATGTGTTTACCACACTGTCTATTTTGTCTAAATTTCTTTTTTTTTACAAAGGACAGTACAGAGACATGATAGAAACCAAGGCACAGATATACAGTTACAACGAAGATCTATAAACCCTAGCACTTAGTGCCTATTTAGGGAACATTTAAGTAAGTCATAAAGTCTGAAAAATTCTCACATTCATTACAATTGATGAACAATTAACTGTGCAATAAACAGACTGCTGAGCCACCATCCCATTATTAAATATATGGCTATCACTACACAGGCTGTGAGTGGTTTCAAAAATAGCTTTAAATAGTAAAAGCCCGTACCTCTAGGTGGATATAAATATTGTGCCTTGTAGGATCTGGATAAATGTTGCAAGTTTCCACTTAATTTGTAATCTGTATGGCATTTATCAATTTTAAAAAACTATTTTCATTATATAAATGGCAGGGTTTTTGTTTTTTTTTTCTCCCAGGGTTAAACCTCTTCTCTACAAAAGACAGGTGATTTACAAAAAGTAACCCAACATAAAAAAAAAAAAAAAAAAAACCAACGCATAGACAACAATAGTACAATCCAGATGTGGACTTAAAACTGAACACTATCTACCAGGGCATTCTCTTAATGTAGGGTGAGGGGCGAAACATACCTGTAGCAACTCATTCACTTCTTAATAAAATAAGAAGAAAAAAAAAAACTTACCATGGCAGGGTTTTGTTTTGTTTTGTTTTGTTTTTTCAAAATAGTAGTCTTGGCTAGAGCATCAAGCATTGAAAATAAATCTTTTCATCCATAAAAGCCTTTCAAAATCTAAGGGAGTAAGGCTCAACTGCACTTAGGGAAATAACTTTGTAAAAATTGTATTTAAGATTTTAAATAAAGGGTGTTTTCAAGACTGAAGGTAACTGCTTAGACCCATGAGAGAGGGCACATTTCTTGGCACATGCACACCCTGGATGGGCTCCAGAACACAGCCTCGATCTGGCTGCAGAGCTGTCTGGCTCTTCGCCCACAGGCTGTCCCCTGTCAGGTCCTCGGCCCAGCCCTCTTCACATGGAAGTTTCTGGCTTCTGCATCTGCTGGATCTGTTTCTGCAGCTGATCCCTGTCCAGCTTCATCTTGGCCTCCAGGACTTGTCTGAGGGATCCTATGCTTTCGTAGATGGCTGTAAACCCTGAGGAAGAGGCAAATGTCACAGGGGTTAACAGCTAAGGAGCAGTGTCTTGCCGGCTTCTACAGCAACTGTTGTGGTTGGTTCTGACAAATGCTGAATTCTCCGGGGACCAATGCTGGATGGGGGCCTCCCTGAAAACTGCTTTTTTTTTTTCAATTACAAAGGTGTCTATTGTAGTCGAGAGAAACAGTAGATGCAGCTCTAGCCAAGTGACCAAAGCTCACACCGCCATCACCAGGAGAAATCACACCATGTACCTGCTGACCAGAGGCGAGAGCATCTCTGTTCTAGGTTATATCATAAGGAAATAATCAAACCCCAACTGAGGAACTTTCTGCAAAACACTGCCCTGTAGTCCAATATACCAGGTTCAGGGGTTTCTGGGGTCAAGAGAGTACCGGACACTTAGACCTCCTGCTTCTATGACTGTGGTTCTCAACCTTCCTAATGCTGTGACCCTTTAATACAATTCTTCCTAATGTGGTTGGTGACCCCCAACCATATAATTATTTTGTTGCTACTTTATAACTGTAATTTTGCTACTGTTATGAATTGAAATGTAATGTCTGTAGAGTGAGTTCCAGGACAGCCAGGGTCATTTCACAAAGAAACCTTGTCTTGAAAAACAAAACAAGACAAAAAAAAAACAAAACAAAACAAAACAAAACAAAACAAAAAAACAAAACAACAACAACAAAAAACCAAAAACAGCAAAATACATAGAATGAGATCTAATACATATGGTGGGGGAAATTCTAATATATTGTCTTTGGGTCTTAAATGAAAGAGTTGACTCAAGATACACATGAACATTCATATACCATACACATACACACATACATAGGTACACACACACAAGCGCAAACACATATATAACACACACAACATACACAAACATACATGCACCCCCATGTTAATTTGCATGAACATAGTAACCATTTAGTTACATACATCAAAAAAAAAAACAAACCTTAAATATACAAATATTAAAAAAAAAAAAAAACAAAAAAAACCAAAACAACTGAGGACCAGAGAGATGTGTCAGTGGTTGTGCTGGCTAATTTTGTGTCAACTCGACATAAGCTAGAGTCAGCAGAGAGGAGGGAACCTCAGAAAATGCCTGTATAAAATCAGGCTTTGCTTGAGTTTGTTCCCTGACTTCCTTCTGTAATGAACTGTGATGTGGGCACGTGGGCCAAAGACACTCTCCCCTCCCCACGTTGTTTTGGATCTCGGTGCTTCATCGCAGCAGTGTGACCCTAACTAGGACAGTGGCTAAGAACACTCTACTGCTCTAACAGAGGACTGCAGTTCAGAGCCCCACATAAGGTGGTTCACAAAAGCCTGCACACACACACACACACACACACACACACACACACACCCCTCATGTGGAAAGGGAAAGGGGCTGGAATAAATCTTTTAAATGAAATTTTGATTATGAAAAAGGGTTTTTTTTAAAAAGAAGAAGCCATCTCTACCAAAGAAGAATTTCAAATTATTCTGTTTATTTTTACTGACTTTTTTTTTTTTTTGGGGGGGGGGAGGTTTCAAGACAGGGTTTCTCTGTGTAGTCCTGGCTGTCCTGGAACTCACTCTGTAGACCAGGCTGGCCTTGAACTCAGAAATCCGCCTGCCTCTGTCTCCCAAGTGCTGGGATTATTACTGACTTTTAAAATTAAGGGTTTTGTAATGTTTTTTTTTTCCTCAGAAAATTTTATATGACAATTTAAGAAAAAGTATAAAGATTATTCATTTTAAAAAGGTTTTGATTGGGGCTGGTAAGATGGCTCAGTGAGTAAAGACACGTGCTGCCAAGCCCGAGGGCTTAAGTCCCATCCCTGGGAGCCACAGAACTGACTCCACACACATGTGCTATGTGCACACAGCCAGCTGTGCAGAAGAAGCTCTCAAAAGCGCCTCACATGTACATTGATCTTGGCCATGAACACAAAGAAATCAGCAGGAAGCACTAATGAAAATGTCAATCATGTGCAGGTTAGGCATTGTGTTTGCTGTGTGTCATGGAGGCACTTCATAGACTTCCAATTGAACTGGTTCTTTAGGGCTGGGAGTATAGTTCACTGGTAGCATGCTTGCCTAGCAACTGTGAGGTCCTGAGTTCAATTCCCACCACTGCAATAAGTAAATAAATAAATAAATTTGTTAAAATACTGCACAGCTACTTAGAAAAGCAACTAAGAACAGTTTGCTGACTTTTTTTTTTTTTTTTTTTTTTTTTTTTTGAGCCAGCTCAGACTCAGTTTGAGAGGAGATCTCAGTGAGTGAATAGCTTTTTAGATAAGCAAGCCACATGCACTGTGGGGTCTGGCCTACCAGCGTTAACCTCCGCTTTCATCTCCTTCATGTCCTCGGTCATCTGTAACTCCAGTTTGTTGATCCGCCCATGCACCTTCTCCTCCTCAGGCTTTCTCTGCCCTTCCACGTTCCTCTTCTGACTCTCTTCGATTTTGTCGAGCCTGGCCGACATCTGCCTGAGCTTCTTCTCCATGTCACTGGCTCCCTGGGGTCCAGGAGAAGAATCACACTTGATTATTGCAAAAGAAGAGTGTGCACCTTGTCTCATATCAGCCATAGTACTTAACCCTCTGCAGGGACCAGAATCACAATCACAGTGGCTTCTTGTCCATTCTGTATCCATTCTCAAAGGTCACCCAAGAGTAAAAAAAAAAAAAAAAACTACATTTTATTCTGTCTCCTGAGTGTGGTGTGGGAATGTAATTTAGCCAATGAAGTGTAAGAACAAGTGTATATAACTGCTTTCAGAAAAAGTTAAAGGACACTTGCTATATGTCCTTAATTCTTTCCCCTTCCCTTCTCTTTCTACCATCCAGCCAATGGCTGGAGCACAACCATCTTGAATCATGGCGACAAGTGCTACTCTCTGAGGTGGGCAGAAATCTAACCTAAAAGGATTTCAAGTTACTGAAGACTGACAAGTTCTCAACTCATCTGGGTCCCAAGAATGCACACCTGGATATGTTTCCGTGAGAGAGAAGGAAGCTTCCATCTTAGAGGAGCCACCATTACGATGGAGTTTACTGTTGGCGTAAGTCAATATGAAAACCAAATGGTCAGTCACAGACTCAGAACTCCACAAACATGTCAGGGTGTGTCAAGGCACAGCAAAGAATACAACTGGGGGTGGGCAGTATTCAAAGTAGTGTGGTCCACTATGCCTATGCTTTGTGAAACTCTGCATCCACAGGCTTTAGAGGCCAAAACTATGAGCATCAAGCCTTTCATCAGGTGTGATTTTGCAACATGATCCTGTGATGGCATTGATACAGAGCCTGCGACTCAACAAATGGCTCAGCATCAGGACCTAGCAGTCAGGCAAACCACACCAGCCACTTCTGCTCAGTCAAAGCCCCATGGGAGGAAGCCGAAGCCAGACAAGAAAGAGAACCCAACACAATTTGCCTACCTAGCACTGGCTTCCAAGCCTGCTGGTTTAAAGTGTGATCAATGCAAGGCTTTTTGAAGAAGATTTTTTTTTTTTTTGGTAGTTCTGCAAAAATTAGCTCTTTGAGGGAGCGAGTGGAAGCAGAAGTAGACAGAAAAGGAAATGGCAGATTCTGCTCTGATGCCCTGGCAGGAAGGCACACTCTTGTTACAGTGCATTGGAAAGGACCTGGGGGGAGGGAGGGACAGAGAGCCACTCAACACTGGTGAAAGCAAACACTAGATCATAACATTAAAAACAAACAGAAAAGGGGACACATGGCTCAACAGTTAAGACCTACCACAAGACCTGGATTCAATTCCCAACACCCACATGGCAGCCCACAACTGCCTGTAACTCCAGTTCCACAGGGGCATCACACCCAACAGCCTCACACAAAAGACATACAGGCAGACAAAACAGCAATGCATATGAAATAAAAATAAATAAATCATTAAAAATAAGAACAGAAAAACAGGATCAAGTAAGTAATTGTAGGTTTATTTAGAAATGTGTCATAGACAATCGGGATCGTTAAGGTTTGTGCCTTAAAGCGTTAACTGAAATTTTTAGTTTGTCTTTTGTTAACCAATATAAAACAAAGCACCTCCTGTCTTTATTAAGAATAGGAAGAACAAGGAACGGCAGGGGTGCATGGGGATGGCTGGGTGGCAAAGTTCAAAATTAGCAGATATGATGGTTAGTGTTAATTGTAACAGAATTTAGGATCAGCAGGGAGCCAGGCCTCTGGACATGACTGTGGGGAATTATTTTTATTTGCTTAAGGTGGACAGACCCAACCACTGTGGGCGGCATCATTCCCTGGCTGGGATCCTACACTGTGTAAGTGGGGAAGAGAACTGAGCACTGTGGTCTGTATTCATCCCTCTCTGCTCATGGATACAGCATGGCCAGCTGTGTTACACTGCTGCTGCCTTACTCCCACCATAATGA
This sequence comes from Arvicanthis niloticus, assembly GCF_011762505.2. Lineage (NCBI taxonomy): Eukaryota > Metazoa > Chordata > Mammalia > Rodentia > Muridae > Arvicanthis > Arvicanthis niloticus. The sequence continues at coordinate 15,994,827 of NC_133435.1, forward strand.
CGTGCGCCTTTCAACAATGAGCCACGGGAAACTTTTTCTTCCTTAAGTTGCTTTTTTTAAAAAAAGATTTATTTATTTATCTTATGCATATAAGTATACTGTAGCTGCCTTCAGACACATAAGATCCCATTACTGATGGTTGTGAGCCACCATGTGGTTGCTGGGTATTGAACTCAGAACCTCTGGAAGAGCAATCAGTGCTCTTAACTGCTGAGCCATCTCTCCAGCCCCTTAAGTTGCTTTTATGAGAGTATTTTCTCATAGCAACAAGAAAAGAAACTAAGAGAACAGGTATGAGAACCTGGGTTTGATGCCCAGAACAAAGGAAAGAAGAGAAAGAGAAGGGGGACACAGGAAAGGAAGAAGACGGAAAAGAGAAGAGGGAAATGGGAAGAAACGTGGAAATTACTCAAAGGCAGGAATAACCGAACGGCTTCGGGAGGTACCAAACAAATGAGTGTTGGTCCCTAGGTGTTGGTCAGACATTGCAGGCCGCCACTGAATCCCTGTTATTGAAAAACATCAACACCTACACTGTTTTCCTTAACAATCAAGGAAAGATGTTCGATTTTCTGTAAAAGTTCTTTCTCTATCCGTTCCTGTTCCTGTTGCAGCCAACTCCGCGCAGATAAAATCTGGTTGCTCAGCTCCTCGACTGTACCTTTAAATCTAAAACATTAAAAAAAAAAAAAAAAAAAAAAAGAAAGAAAAGAAGAGGTGTGCAAACAAGTTGAATATGAAACAGTTTTAAGTAACCTTAAACAATATCAATTCAATGGGAGTGGAATACTTACCTTCTCTTAGGATCTCATTTAACATGAAGTTGGTGCAGGATGAAAGCACGCAACGGAAAAGCACCTAACGCCGCTCCTAGCCATAGGGACCAGCAAAGCAGGTACTGAGGTGACACAGCAGATGCCAGGGGATAATCTTTGCAGTTCTAAGTGTCCATGGTACTCCTAGCTCAGAGGACATATCATGCTTCATCTTTTCAGAATCATCTCCTTTCATATACTCTTCTTCCTTGCCTCTTGTATCTCCCAGGACTAGAGGCTGGCTTTCTTTCTTTCTCTTGTTTTCTATTTTCTTTCTCCATATGAACATAGCCTAATCTAATCCAGTAGGAAATAAACCAGGCATAACAGAGTGGGCCTGCAATCCCAGCCAACACTTGGAAGGCAGAGCCAGGAGGATCCAAAGTTAAAGGTCATAGTGAATTCAGAGTAGCTTGATCTACTTGAGACTTTGTCTCAAAAGAAAGTACCCTTATAATAATCCACTCCTCTAGTCTCCTCCCCTCAAGGATCCTTAAAATAACTATCAATGAATGCTGCTTTCCTTAATCACCTTCTTATTTATATATACATTATTTTATATTTATATTATTTATATTATGTAATGAAACTATAGAATATAGATATATAGATATGTATAGAGGTATAATAGATATAGAAGTATGATTTAAATAATAAAAGGAACACCTATTAGAGTCACTAAAATGTCTATTTTTTGTTTTCTTACATAAAAAGTCTTCACATGTCACTGGAGTACATGGCTGCCTATCTAGAGACCACATTTACTAGCTTCCCTTGCAGCTAGGTATATATAATGGTTAATCTTCTGTGTCATCTGGGAGACACACCTTGGAGCATTATGTGAGGGTGTTTTCAGAGGAAATGAAGAGGGAAGACATACTCTCATGGACTGGGGTCCCATGAATTAAAAAAAAAAAAAAAAGAGGAAGAAGCAGACTGAGTACCAACATTCATCTTTTCAACCTCTGACTATAGATGCAATGTGAGTAGCCATCCTGTGATCCTGCTACCTCATGTTCATCACCATGGTGGATGGTATTCCCTCAAACTGTGAGCCAAACTGTCATCTTCATTACTTGAGTTGCCTTTGTCGGGGCACAACAATGAGAAATGCAATTACAGTGCAGTGCATCAATAAGTCAGGTGATTGGCAGAACATGAAGGAGAGAGCTACATGGTTCTGGTTACATCCTTCAAAACACAGCTGTTGCCCTGGATTTTCCCTCTGTGGAAGCTGGGGAAAAGCAAGGACTGGAGCTGTAGAGGCTCCACACCGAGTCATCAGAGCTGCCCTGTCTGTCCAGGAACACTGACCAGACAACATAGGCAACATGTGGTAGGCAAACTAATACAGCTCGAGACACTGGCTACCACCAGGACTTAGAAGACTCAAGTGCAGCCCAGCCACACCCACACATCACAAAGTAAACATAGCCAGAATGCTATTCTGTGCCTTCCTCTCACAGGACTCTAGTGATTATGTCAGGCTTGCTTCAATGACCCACCCATTTAAAAACCTTCTTTAGGGAGCTGGGCAAAGGGCTCAGTGGGTAAAAACTTTGCTGTGCACGCATGAGGACCTGAGTTCAAATCCTCAGAACCCATGTAAAGCCAGAGGTGGTTTATAATCCCAGCACTCCTGTGATAAGAGGGGAAGCAGACAGGAAACCCCGGAAGCTCTCCGGCCATCTAGCCTGGAGTACACGGTGGTGAATGACCAAAGACCCTCTCTCAAACAAAGTGGGAGGTAAGAGCTAACACCCAAGGGTACAGTCTGACTTTAACATGCCTGCCATGGTGTGCACATCTCTGTGTGTGCACACACATGTACATATAGAAAGAGCTTTTAAAAGGCTTTCATTTTCTTATACTAGGGATTGAACCTATGACCTCAGTCATGCTAGCCAAACACTTTGCTCCTGAACTATATTCCCAGTTCAAGACACAGAAACACACTTGCCAAGTTTATTTTATCTCTAAAAGTTACACATATTCACATGGAGAATTTTGGGGAGCCATTATTTAACCTAACATAACCACAAAGGATAGGTATATTCCTTGAAGCACTATTAATAATAAATAACAGAGAACACTCTGCCTAAGACCTTATCTAACGCTTGGCTATCAGCTCTGTAAACTGTGGACTCTTCAAGACTAAGAACAAGGTCTGTTTTGTTTTGTTTTTTTCTTCATTACTAGATCCAGAGTCTTTAGGCAAGTGCTCCACAAACACACACGAGCAGCCAGGAAGATGACTCAGTGGATAAAGTGCTTGCTGCCCAAACATGAGAACCTGAGTTTGGATGCCCAGAACCCATGTAAAAAGCAAGGCAAGATGGCTTGCATCTATAATCCCAGCACTGGAGAGATGGAAAGACAGATTTATTGGCCAGCTAATCTAACAGAATCAGTGAGAGACCCTGGCTCAAAAATAAAATAAAATAAAAATAAGGTGAGGAGAGGTAGAGGAAGCCGCACAATGTTGATCCTCACCCCCACACACCCATGCACTCATGGGCACATTCAACTCACCCCTGCACATTTACACATGTGCACATACGCATATACACACCAAAATACAACAAATGAACCAAACACACATTGAATGAAAAGACGGGCTATCATTCCAACCTAGAAGCAATCATTATGAAGGAAACCATTTTCTTTAGCTTTTGTTAATATTTTCACTCTGTGTGATAAATAAAACTGGAGAGGTGGGCAGAGGAGATGGCTCAGCTAAGACTCAGTTAAGAGTGCTTGCTGCTCTTCCAGAGGTCATGTGCTCAGGTCCCAGAACCCCTGTCTGGCTGTTCACAACCACCTCAATTCCAGCTCCAGGGGCTCCAACGCCCTCTTCTGGCCTCTGTAGGCACTGCATTCATGTGCACATATTTACACAGACATAAGTAAAAATAAATATTTAAAACAGGCAACGTTTAGCCATATTTTTAAATAAAAGCAAGAGGAAGAAAATGTGAATCTCATGAACTCAGAAAGAACGTGACAAAACCCTTTACAAACTGGTGGCTTACTTAGTGTCCAGGAGCTGGAGCTGGTGGTTGCTGTCTCTGTGGGACATCTTCAGTTTAGTGCTCTGCTCTGAGATGGACAAGTCTACTCTGTTCAAAAGCTGAGAAATCTGGAAAAGAAGATTGAATTATTAAGGTCTCACACTATGTCTTCATGGGCTGTCTCAGAAAACATTTCATATGCTCAGTGCTGGTTAGTCTCATTAAGAGTCACTTTACTACGTCCATTTGGGAGTTCCTTTCCTCTTTCCGTGTGTGTGTGTGTGTGTGTGTGTGTGTGTGTGTGTGTGTGTGTCTGTCTGTCTGTCTGAGTGTGTGTGTCTGCATTTATGTATGTCTCTCTGTGTGTGTGAGTGTCTGTGTCTCTGTGTGTGAATGTCTGTATCTCTGTCTGTGTGTGTCTTTGAGAGTGTGTGTCTGCATTTATGTATGTGTCTCTCTGTGTGAGAGTGTGTCTGTGTATGTGTCTCTGTGTGTGAATATCTGTGTCTCTGTCTCTGTGTGTGTGTGTGTGTCTGCATTTATGTATGTCTCTGTGTGTGAGTGTCTGTGACTCTGTGTGTGTGTGAATGTTTGTATCTCTGTGTGTGTCTGTGTCTCTCTGTATGTGGGTGTGTCTCTGTGTGTGACTGTTTGTGTGTGTGTGCAGGTGCATGTGCACACAGGTGCATATGAAGGCCAGAGGTTAACAGGAGTTTTCTTCCTCAATCACTCTCCACCTTATATTTTGAGGCAGGGTCCTCTCATTGAACATGGAGCTCACCTATTGGCTAGAATAGCCGGCTAATAAGGTCTAAGGACGGCCTGCCTTCTCCCCCACCCAGTGCAGGGTGTGTCACAATGTCCAGCTTTTTAAAAAACATTTTTAGATTATTTTATGTGCATGAGTGTTTGCCTAAATGTATGCATGTGCATCATGTGTGTATCTTGTGTCTGCAGAGGTCAGAGGAGGGCGTCAGATTCCCTGGGACTGGAGTTATAACTATGAGCTTCTGAATGAGTACTGGAAACTGAACTCAGGTCCTCTGGAAAAACAAGTGCTCTTAACTGCTGAGCCATCTCTCCAGCCCCCACAGTGCCTAGCTTTCAATTGGGTGCTGCGGATCCAGGCCCTTGTGCTGGTACCCATGGATGCTTTGACCCTTACACCATCTCCCTAGGGCTCTTTAACTCTTACGCCATCTTTGTAGCCGCTGCCTTTATTTTCTTTCTTACACACCCAGCAAAAATCAAGACAAGGGGCACTGTCAAAATATTCATCAGAAGTGAGTCTAAACTTCAGAGCTCTCTGATGAGAGACCAGCTCCTGCCCAGGGCTGGTCCCTCTACCAGCTGTCAGGGTACACAGCCATCATTACCTTGAACTTCCACCAGCACTATGGCTGCCAGTCCTGGAGGACAGAATTTCTATGGCTTACAAACAAATCAAGTTCCAGATGTACCTCCTGATCAAGCAAAGCCCCACAGAAGACTCTGTGGGTCACATCCCTCCGGTCCTCCACTCCTGGCCTTTGTTTTTATTTGGGTTTTATTTTCACCAAAGCCCAATGTTAAAGTAGTCCTGTATGAAATGATCTCATTTTCTGAAAAGTTAAGTGTTGTTCAACACTCTGACTAAAGATTCATGATATTTGTAAGATGCGGACCTTCATCATCTTCATCATCTTCATCATCATCATCATATCTCTGTTGGGAGATTTCTGTATTGTACTCACCTTAGCCTCCAGGAAGCCTCCCCCCGCCCCCACTTCTGTAATAATCTCATTTTCACTCCCACAGACTCTGCTCCATTATGAGGGACCGTAGTGACAATTTTAGAGTTTTGGTTTCTTTGAAAAACACAGTAATATTACAAGAATATTACTATTGTTTTTATTTGAGTCCCAGGTGTGGGATACTGGGCTGCTCTAAATTGTTCACAGCAGCCAACTATGATTTGCCTCATGCTCTAGCAAGGGTGTGACTTTGCCAGCTGAGATAGTTTCTGGGATTGTGTGACACTGGAACCCTGGGGACGTTTCAAAGGGAATATAAATGTTAGGGCTCTGAGGGGTGGGCTAGGTTGTTGTTTGTTTGTTACAGTTTGTTAAGTGGTCATGCACAAAGAAGAAACAAGTAAAAGAAGAAATGAGAAGTCCTGACAGCGAGATCAAACTTGCCCCAAGGAACTCCACGCCTCTAATCGGCAGGAAGTAATCTAACGATAATGTCAATCCCTGACTTTGCTCAGGGATCTCTTTTCTTTCCCCTCTATCCACTTTCCTCTCGTATCTAGTGTTAGGGGTTCGAAAGGGTGGAAGAAGGCGTAAAGAAGAACCCACAAACCAGCAAAAGACAAGGGGCTGAATCTCGAGCTTCATAAACTCAGGCAAGCAAGCACTCCATCGCTAAGCTACCTCCTTAGCCTTGTCTGTAAATTTTCTTTAACATTTATTTACTTCCTTTGTGTGGATGTGTGTGGATGTGTACACGTCACAGCTCATATGTGGAGATCAGAGGACAACTTGTGAGAGTCAGTTAAGAACACATACCCCTCAGAGTTCAGAGTTCAAACCCTCTTACCTGCCCCAGGCTTCCTGCCCACATGTCAGGCAACTTTTAACCCTTGTAATCCAGCTCCAGGGTCTTCTCTAGGAGGGTGCACACACACACACACACACACACACACACACACACACACACACACACACAAAGGTAATAAAGATCTTAAAAGAAACTGTTCCAAACTAGGGAAATGCTGAGTACTGAGTTTCGCTTTGTGAAGTAAACTATGAATTTCAAGGTAAAAATACCGTAAGTTTCCTTTGCCAGCTGACTGTCTGGCTTTGGCCTAATTGGATCCCATATTCAGACCACTCGATTAATCAGTACACGCAATGAGTCCCGGTCAGTAAAGAACATATTTCCTGAATCAGACACTGGGACAGAGTGCAAAGCGATGGGAGGGCCACTTGCCTGTGCAAGAGGAAGTCTGGGAGGAGTACCGTAGAATTCTGGGGTATAGGAATTGATTTCTGAATAAGGGGAAAGATCTTTCAATTGGCACTGTACCAAAAACTCTCTGTGATCTGGCTTCCAGATTCATGAAGGGCCACTCCAGTGAGACAGAGGAAGGAAGACAGAAAGAGCTGAGGATTTGCATAAACCCGCACTGGGGACCCTAGCTGGCCACTGCTGCAGAAAACAAGCAACACCGTGCTTTTCTGAGCTGAGAACAAACTCCGGCTTCTAAGAGGCACCTGACCTGGCCATACCTGTCCTTCTGCATCTTTGATTTTTGTTTCCAGGATCAGCTTGGCTGCTTGCTGTTCCTTGTTCAAGTGCTGGAGTCCCTCGTAGGTCGTCTTATGCTCTGCGGAGAGTCTGGCTATGCTGGCGTCGCACCTATCCAGGCAAAGGACACATATTCATTAAAGTTTAAAAGCATGTGAAGGAACTGCCTCACATACTATAAAATGTACTGGGAAATGCCAAGGCGCCTCAGAAACTGCACTCCTGGGCTGTGTAGAAGCCTCAGACAGTAAAGCATGTGGAACTGTGTCTGATGCTCAGAATGAATGTAAGAAAGCCAGGTGTGGGGCTGGAGAGATGACTCTGTAGTTAAGAGTATTTACTGCTCTTACAGAGGACTGGAGTTCAGTCTCAAGAATCCACGTCAGGCAGCTCACCATAGCCTATATATACCCCCAGCTCCAGGGATCCAACACTTCTGGCCTCAGCAGACACCAACACTCACATGCACACCTACACATAATTAAGAATAATAAGAATATATATATCTCCATCCATCCAGGTGAGAAGGTGAGCTCTTGGAAGCACTGGGGACGCAGAGACGGGCAGATCTCTCAGGATCACTGGCTGCCAGTCTAGCCTAGTTGGTAAGCTCAAAGCCAGCAAGTGAGCCTGTTTTGTTTTAAAATGGCTGGTGAGATGGCTCAGAGGATAGAGGTACATGCAGCCAGGCCCAACAACCTGAGTTCAATTCCTGGATCCCAAAAGGTGGCAGGAGAGAACCAACCCTCAATAATTGTTCTCTGACTTCCACACTGGCACCATGGCCCGTGCATGCTTGTGTACCTGAAAACCGCATGTTTTACATACATACAAGTTTTGGGCCAGGATGGTTTGATGGGCAAAGTACTTACTGTGCAAACCTGAGGATCTAAGTTCAGTCTTCAGAACCCACATAGTGGAAGAGAGAACTGATTCTACAATGTCATGCACACACACAGACACAGACACAGACACACACACAGAGATACATACACAGAGACACACACACAGACACACACACAGACACATACATAGACACACACACATACACACAGAGTTTGTTTTTTTTTGGTTTTTGGTTTTTAAAGTAGATGGGCTGGACAGATGAAAGAGAGACAGACGGCTCAACAGTTAAGAGCACTGGCTGCTCTACCAGAGGTCATGAGTTCAATTCCCGGCAACCACATGGTGGCTCACAGTCATCCCGTAATAGGCTCTGATGCCATCTTCTGGCGTGTCAGTGACAGTGTGTTCATATACATAAAATAAATAAATAAATAAAAATCGTTTAAAAAAAATGTGGATGGCTCCAGAGAGTAACACCTGAGCTTAACCTCTGGTGCATATACAACGAAAGAGAGCAAGGGACAGAAAGGGAAGGGAAGTAGGTGGGGGGAGTGGAGTGGGAGAGGGGAGTGGGCTGAGGAAGGGGATTGGGTGGAGGAAGGGAAAAAGAAAGGAAGAAACTTAAGTGTCCCTATCCCAAAATGTTTTCATGTATGGTGCCAAGACACTCCAGTGAGGGATAGACCAGACTTCTGACTTAGAACTAAGCATGCAAAAGAATGAACTCGGAACCCTACCTCACACCATGTATAAAAAGCTGCTTCCAGGCTGGAGACAAATCAGTGGCCAAGAACACTTGCAGAGAGATGGAGTTTGGTTGGCAGCACCCACACAGGGCTATGCACAGCTACCTGTAACACCAACTCCAGAGGGCCTGACGCCCTTTTCTGGTCTCCACGGTCATTGCACACATATGGTACACACACACAGTACACATACATGTATACATGGAAAATAAAAATAAATAAATCTCTTTAAAATGCAAACATACAAGACCTCATAAACGAATATCCTCAGCTGTATTTATAGTTTATGATTATATTTTATATATTATTTATAATTATAATATTATAATTTATGATAGATAAAAAAAATAGAAGCAGTATATCTGCTCACAATGTAGTGTCTCTTAGCCACAGAAAGCAATGATGTGCTGACAGGCCACACGCAGATGAAACCCTGAAAACACGACGCTGAGTGTAAGAAGCTTCTCTTAAGTTTGTCTGGGATGATTCTATTTACAGAAAACATGCAGAGAGGCAAATCCATAGAGAAAGAAGGAATTTTGTGATTGCCATAGACAGGGATTGAGGGAAGATGGGATTTCTTTCTGAACTGTTCAAATGTCCTGTGATTAACTACACATAGTAAATATACTAAAACCCACAGAATTGTATGCTTCCAAGTTCTACTTTTAAATATCCTCCCTCCTGTGTGTGTGTGTGTGTGTGTGTGTGTGTGTGTGTGTGTATGCGCACTCGCGCACACACGCTCATGTGTGCAAGCAATGCCTGCTACAGAGTTCAGAAGAGGCTATCAGGTCCCCTGGAACTGGAGTTGTAAGCCATGTGAGTTGACATGGATCCCTGGAAGCAAACTTGGATCCTTTGGAAGAGCAACAAACACTCTTAAGTGCTAAGCTATCTCTCCAGGCCCCTCCTCCAATTGTTTGCTTATGTGTGAATTACATATCATGAACTCTCTTCATAGTGAACAGAAGAGAGATAGTGGAAGAGAGGGAAGGAGAGAGAGGGAGGGAGGGAGGGGGAGCTAGCACTTGAAGGTCTGCGGTGCCCTTTGTGAAGGTTCTAGTATCATCACCTTCTAATTCCCAATTCCCAGGTGTTGGGAGCTTATGCTTTGGCATATGGATATTTTTCCTCTAACCCTCTGCCACCAGGCACACCCACACCCTCTATCGGAGAAGAAAGAGGAAATGGCCACTGAGTTTTGGGAAAATGCAGACCACGTGCCAAACACGGGAGCAAACATTCCAGTAGGAACTGGAAAGTTAATGTGAACTTTGCTTCTGGAAGAAATGAAAAAGAATTTCTGGCTAGGGCCAGAAGGTGCACTGTGCTGAGTGGGGAGAAAGTCCCTCCAAGGAGAGCCTGCCTGACCTAGATTTGCAGGCGAGAAGCAAGGGCCTGCTTGCTGATAATTATATTCCTAAAAGAGCCATCAAAACTACACATCCAAATAGAAATTATATGCCAGCCTAGAAATTTAGTGATACCACTTTAAAAGCTATACTTCTTCAACACAGTTATGCAATCAATGCACAAAAGTCAAAGTCTCGCCAAAGAGCATTTTATCTCACGAGAATTGACTTCAACAGTCTCATTAGCTTTCCAAGAGAGAGACAGATATAGCCACAAAACAAACCCAAAATATCCAGTGCCTAAAACAAACACTCAAGGTGGTTTTAGAATGCAGGTGTTTGTTAACAGCGGAGGGACAAGTTGGGTGGAGAAGCTGATGGATCACGCTGAAGCGGAATGGAAGATTCCAGAAGGCATTTCAAGAGAACTCTTCTTGGTCTAGATACAATGCCATAAAGATGACATCAGTTTTCACTGACTGGCTGAGGTGTTGATAGCAGCCATTTGTGGCCGACTCCCTCTTTGCCTGTTGCACACCTGTGTCCTAAATCTCCACCTGCACCCACAGCAGTGTGACAGTTAATTTGGGTTATCATCTTGACTGGATGCAGGCACTGGGCACACTCATGAGGGGTTTTCCTGATCAGGCAAGTAGAAGTGAGAAGACCCACACTAAACATGGGCAGTGCCTTCCCTGGGCAGCCTGGAAGGGGGCAGGGGGCTGAGAGGAACCTGTGTTGTGTGCCTCCTTGCCTTTGAGCCTCACTAACTAACAGGGTGGGACTGATCTTGCTGATACTGCTACTCCCCCCCCCACCCCCGCCGCCATACACACACACACTGATACCAGCCTCAGGTTTCTTCTGGCTTCTGACGTGGACTAAAGATCCCTGGCTCTTGGGGAATCCTCCAGGCCCTCAGCACCAGGGCTGGGCTGCTGAGGCATCTGGCTAAGCAGCTCCTGGGTCCTCAGCCTTTCCAGCATGGAGATAATACCTGACTACCGGACTATGCTGCATAGACCAATATAATCATTACACACACACACACACACACACACACACACACACACACACAACTATTGGTTCTGTTGCTCTGGAACAGTGACTCTCAGCCTGTGGATCAAGACCCCTTTGGAATCAAATGACTCCTTTACGGGGGTCATCTAAGACGATCAGAAAACACAAATATTCACATTACAATTCATAACAGTTGCAGAACTACAGTTATGAAGTAGCAATGGAAATACTTTTATGGTTGGGGTCAGCACATCACGAGAAACTGAATTAAAGGGATACAGCATTAGGAAGGGTGGGACCACTGCTGTAGAGAAAGACCCTAACAAACACAGTGGCCATGAAAATCCTCAGCTGTCTCCTCAAGTCCCTGCTCCACCTTGTGGCCTCAAGTCCTTCCAAGCCTCCCACCCCCACCTTGTTCTCTGAGCTTTGGGGTTTAAAAGCCAAACAAGAACTCAAGATTTTCCAGTCCTGCCCCAATGACTTCTCTAGATGGGCCATTCATCCAAAGACATATTTGTTGAGTATCTACTGTCTCAACAGGCTCCGGGCACTGGACTACAGAAGTAAATGATACAGAGTCCCACTCTAAGACAATAGAATGACTGGATGGAGCTTAAGTCAGGGGCGGGTGTGTGTGTGTGTGTGTGTGTGTGTGTGTGTGTGTCAGGGTATACTTGCAGAGGAAAAGACATTTGTACTACCCTTTAAAGGTGGACAAGGAGTTGGAAGAGGAAGTTGAAAGGTCCTCAGTGGGAGCCCAGCATGTGCCAAGGCCCTGTGGTAAAAGAACTGGCTTCTGTGGAGATTAACAAAGGTCGAAGGGTATGACCGAAGGGGCAAGACAACAGTAGGGAGGGGTGAGGAGATCAGGCGATGTCCACCGCACAGGGTCAGACTATGGAGACTGAAGGGGGTTCATCCTGCTGGGAACAGCAAGTGACAGGCCAGACATGGTGGAACACACCTGCAACCCCAAGCACTCAGGAGACAGACAGGACAAGATGGTGCAAGGCCTGCTAGAGCTACGGAGTAAGACTCTGTTTCAATTCCAAATAAATAATAATAAAAGGAAGGGGCTGGAGAGGTGGCCCAGAGGTTAAGAGTGCTCACTGCTCTTACAGAGAGCTAGGTTCAATCCCCAGTACTCAGGGTAGCTTCTAACCTCCTGTTTCTTCAGTTCCAGAGGATCTTATGTCTTCTCCTCTCGTCCATAGACTCCTGCATACACATGGTGCATATACACACTCCGGCACACACATGCACATTAAATAAAAACAAAACAGATCAACACACCAGCAAGAAACAGAGAAGAGTAGTCACTCCACCCTTCATCCAATCCTTAGACCCTCCTCCAGCTGCTAACTGTTCTTTATTCTTCAGCTGCCAACACGCATTCCCAGCATACAAGGGACTAGGTGCAGTGATACGTATAGTAAAACCACTATGTCTGGCTTTAAGGGAAATGTATAGTAAGCCTTTGTGTCTGGCTTTGATTGCAATGTTTCAGCAAAGCCTTTGCTATGTTTGGGTCTGTCAGTAGACGCTGAGAAATTGTTTTGCAGCTGTTTGAACCTTGAAGAAATGTCTCTGTAGAGAATCTGTAGTCAGTTCTACCTGAGAGCTTGTAGCTGCACCGACCTTGGTCCTAAGACACTCCTGGCAAACCAGGAATTCTTACTTTTGATTATGGCTAGCCATGGTCAAAAGGGACTGAGATTTGTGTGGGCTGTCTGCTCTCAAAGGCAGCAATGGCAAGATAAGTTTGGTAGCTGGAACCTTTCCCAGGCCCAATTAACCTCGTATGATGTTTGAATAAAGTGACATGTGAGCTAGCTGGGTGTCAGTCTTTTCCAAGAAGGCTGAACCCCTCTGCTCCTTTGAGAAATGAAGTCTCGGCATCTTGGTGAGGTTCTTCCTCTACTACGGCACCTACTGACATCAGTCAATAACTAGGTGCGGTTTCATCACAAATACACCAGTCTGCTGCCTTAATGGTGCCTGGTCTCGGTTGGTCTCTGTTCTTAATCTCATCTCATGCTCCCCTGAGCTCATTGTCACCCCAGTGCTCCCCTGAGCTCATTGTCACCCCAAGCTGGCTGAAAGTGCTTCTTTGCTCCAAATCATCATTGTTAGCTACAGAGTTGTACTGGGCTCTTGAGAGCAGCAGAGGGTGGAAGAGACCCACACATAGCCTGGACAACTTCATCCCATCCAGTTAACAGCAATCCGGAGGGGAGGGCCTCTTGTAACAAACTCTTAAACATCAGGGTGCCCAGAACCCAAGGACCTCGTTAGAAACAGATTCTAATTCAGCAGCTGTGGGGTGTGGGGAGTGAACATTGATCACAAGGTCCCAGGTAAGAGCCAGGAAGAGGTGCAACCCGTAAAAGCACTGCCAAGCCTGATAACTTGATTTTCCTGATACAGGTGGGGTAGAAGGAGAGAGTTGACTTCTGCAATTATCCTCTGATCTTCACACATGTGACTCAGTACACACACCCGTGCTTAAATGCATAAGTGCAACTGTAAATTAAAGACATTTGAAAAAATATCCCAGGTAATCCTGAGGCTCTGGGTTCACGGAATGTACCAAGTAAAGAAAAAAAAATCATCTTTCCACACTGATAGGAAAACACATATTAAAATTCCCAACCTATGGGAAACCAATAATTTCAGGAATTAAAACAAAAATTAATCATAACAAAGATAAACATGTTGAGAAGTAAGCACTGTGTGTTACATGATACAATGACTATGCTATTACATGACCAAATAACGTCCACCAGCAGAGGGCGCTCTCTGATCATTTTCTCCCATGACCACCCAGCCAGTTTCAGAAACGAAAGAAATTATGGTAGGCAGTCACCCAGGGTTGAAGTCTGCCACTAACTTCTATGGTCAAAGCTGGAAGGGGTGTAGTAAAAGAATTTAGTGGAGCTTCTTAACTAAATTGGAGTTCATAAAAAGTCTGGGTATGATGACGGTGGTGGTGGTGGTGGATATAACGTGTGTGTGTGTGTGTGTGTGTGTGTGTGTGTGTGTGTGTGTGTATAAAGGATAACATCACGGAGTTGGTGCCCTCCTTCCACCTCAGGTCAGCAAACTTCCACAGTGAGCACTTTATTTCCTGAGCATCTCAAAGCCAAATAAAAACCGCTCTCAAGGAGTAACATTTGAACACCTGCTGTGCTGGGCAATCTTCCTGGCCAGCTTGACTGAATTCGGAATCAGCTAGGAGACCTCTGGCTTGGCTGTGAGGGCGTTCCCAGAGAAGCGAAACCCAAGAGGGAAAGGCTGCACTGACTGTGGGCAAAGCTGCCTCAGGGGCCGGTGTACCAGACTGAATAAAAAGGAGAAGTCAAGCTTAGCATAACCCATCTCCCTCAGCTGTGACTGTGAACCCCATGAGAACAGTCACCTCATGCTCCTGACGACACATCTTCCCCACCTGGTGGACTGTAGCCTCCGACTGGGAGCCCAAATAACCCTTCCTTCCTCAAGATGCTTCCCTGGGACATTCTGAGGGAAGTCACTGGTACACCTACCTTGCAACTCTTCCTCGGAGATCTCCCAAGCCAGAGAGCTGGCGCATCTCCAGTGTCTTTAAGGCAGAATTAGTTCCATAGCTGATGTTGTCCCTGGCACGGATCTGCTCCTGGAGAACCTAGGTAAACACAAAGGACACTCGGGGTCACTGCCAAATTCACAGGTGTCCAAGGACACTCGGGGTCACTGCCAAATTCACAGGTGTCCAAGGACACTCGGGGTCACTGCCAAATTCACAGGTGTCCAAGGACACTCGGGGTCACTGCCAAATTCACAGGTGTCCAAGGACACTCGAGTCACTGCCAAATTCACAGGTGTCCATTTCATAATTCTGGAAAGTATATGAGTGCTCGATTCATTTTTTTCATAAGACTTTTTTGTTTGTTTAAAACTAAAAATAGTAAGTTTAAAACTATTAGCCCAGGCTGGTCCAGAACTTGCTGTATAGATCAGGCTGGCCTTGCACTCATGGATATCTGTCTATATAAGGGGCTCTTTTTATCAGTGAACTAATGAACCCAGAAGCAGAGAACCAGGAAGCCCAGAAAAAGGCACCACTACCAACTGAGAGTCCCCTAATCCACCAATAAAACTATGTTCTTTTAATTTTTTTTTATTGTCTTTCCTTAGTATGGAAGTGATTTTATTTTCAGAGAAATATCTGCTATGCCATAAGCTGAGTGTAGACATATTTGTTTATTTGTCTTTTGAGACAGTAGCTTCCTGGTGTGACCCAGGTTGGTGTCCAATTTCCCCTCCTGCCTGGGCCACCTCAAGCGTGAGGATCTCAGGATAAGCCACCGTGGCCAGCCAGCTCCTGTTACTTTATTTTACACAGTTTTAATTTTGGTTTGAATTTCTCTTTGACTTAAGGATGCCTGAATATCTAAAAGATGTCAGAATTAATTAGAGTTGGCCTGCACAGTGGCACAAGTCCCAACACTCAGGAGGATTTTGAATTTGAGGCTAGCCGAGGTTACATCACAAGACGTCTCAAAAAACAAACAAACAAAAAAACAGAATTTAAATTGTGTTTCTTTATTTCAAGCTGTTAAGATTTTGTTCTTTTAAATTTTTTTTATTACATTTTATTTAGATAGATGTTAGAGAACAACTTTCGGGAGTCAATTCTCTCGCTCTCGCTCCTGGGGATCAGATTGAAGTTTTTAGGAGTGGCAGCAAATGCCTTTTCCTGCTGATACATCTGTCTTTGTTAAGTAATCATCACTGTGCCGGCTTACAATAAAGTCGGCACGACATTTCATGTTTTTTACATGCTAAGTTTTGCTTCATGACCCATGGCGGCGTTTTCGAATTTTTACTTATGTGTGTGTGAGCCTCATGTATGTGGGTGGCCATGAAATCCAGAAGAGGGTGTCCGACGCTCTGGAACTAGAGTTACGGGTAATTGGGATCACACTGAGGTGGGTGATAGGAACCGAATCAAGCTGGACCACCGAACCATCTTTCCAGCATCGACGACCCTACTTCTGCTTCCAAAAACGCATTTCAACCTGGAGCTTGGTGAACTTTTCGAACTCTTTTCTTCAACTCATGGGTAACCCCCCAGTGTAACTAGTATTGCCTCTCTCCTTTTGCCTCCTCCCGCTGGAGCTCCTACCATTCCCGCGCTGGTCTGGCTTGCCCTTCCTGACAGCTCCACTCTGATTTTGACGTTCAACTCTCCGAGGTTTCTTCCGCTTTCCTGGGACCCACAAAACTCTAAACTCAAGGCAGCAGTTTTACGCTGTGCTCAGGGGTCCTAAATATGCAAATCGCTCTTTTATTCCTGACCCACTGGTTCCCTCTACTGGGAGGCGTGGCTTTTCCTCCTATGGCTGCTGGGTCCTCCGATGGGTGAAGCTTTTCCTTGTTGGCTCACTGACAGTGCTCGGTGGGTGTTTCTGACAAGAGTGGAAGCGTCAGTAGGCTGGAGGTACAGCCGGTGAGGGAGCTATGTCAGTAGGCTGGAGGTACAGCCGGTGAGGGAGCTATAGCCAAAGACCAAGAGGAAGAGTGGGCCTCCACAGCTGCCTCCACAATGTCTCCTCGCCTCCTTCAGTGAGGGAGACAAGGAGCCCGGCTCCTCCTCCTCAGATTCCTAGGGCCTCACTCTGCCTTTCCTGGCTGGAAGCATTCTTGTCTGTGCAGCCCAGGTGCCAAGAAGGGGGCGCAAGGATGGGGGCTAGTGAGGAGGCAGGCACCAAGTGACCAGTGTCCCTTACCTCCAGCACCCACATAGAGAACTGTTTCCCGGCTTCTGTTCAGCTTGGTGACAGATTTTATTGCCACTGAAAATGGAATTTGCAATTGCCAGACCTATTATTTCCTATGGCTCCCAGTTTTTGAATGACTGAACCTGCTCTCTGAAGAATGCAGACTAGCTACAATCACCTATGAATGGCAAAAATGTTTTTTTTTTTTTTTTTGTCAAGAATGTCATCTGAGCACATTCCTGCAAGGAGACCTCAAATCTGACTAATTCATCTCCCACTGATGAAAGGCGCTGGCGGAGCGCTCTCTCTCTCTCTCTCTCTCTCTCTCTCTCTCTCTCTCTCAGCTCAATGGGAAGCTACACCTAATAGAAGCAGCAAATACGAAGAAACACTCATGCTTTCTGTTTGGGCTTCTTCACATTTTGTTGATAATAACAAGGCACAAGGTCACAGTGCTCAAACGCCTTTGGGAAACACACATGTCACCCAGAGAACCTGTTCCAGTCTCAGGCAGTCACAGGCAGTCTCAGGTCCTGTCCCCAGGAAGCCAAAGCTAGGGAGAGGGCCTGAAGATAGATGCAAAAGAGACATGGCCCTCTCCTAGGGTACCATTGCATTGGATGCTGGGAAAACCAGGCTTTGCTTTGGCTTTCAATCCCTGAGTAAAGAAAACGGAAAGGAATTCACAAAAGAGTTGCTTAAAATAATTATCACAGTCCACCTTTCTAGAAGCCAGAGATACAGAAACCATACAGCGGGGGCTGGGGATGTAGTCCAGTTGCTAGGGTGCTTGTGGAGAATCGCATAGCCTTGTGTTCTAGCTGAGCGGAATAAGCCTGACACGGCAGATACATCTGTAATCCCATCATCTGGCCTGAAGGAAGGAAGATAAAGAGTTCTGGGTCTTTTCTGGCTACCATACTTGTTAAGATCCAGAACCATTCTGAGTTAGAACGTTGATAGTGGACATGGTTGAGGGGCTGTGGTCTGGGGGAGAGCTGTGGGACAGGGGTGATGTATGTATGTATGTATGTATGTATGTATGTATGTATGTATGTTTGTATACATGAAGGCACAGGCAGAATGGATGCTTTCTCTTCTGTTGTGCTGTGGGCCTAACATAGCTAAATAAATAAATTTTGTTTTATTGTTCGTTTGTTTTGCTATACTAGAGACTGAACACAGAGCTTTATGTATAGTACTTACGTATAACCCAGCCTAAGGTCTACTAAAAAAATGTATTTATTTATTTATTACGGCTCAGTGGGTCACTGTTTCCCATGCAAGGAAAATATCTCAAGCTTGATCTGCAGTACCCACGTAAAAGCCAGGCATGTCCACACAAGCTGTGACCCCAACACTGGAAAGGCAGAGACAGGAGGATCTGACCACCCTGTCTCCAAACTATGATAGGGCTGGGTTCAGGAAGACACTCCATGTCAACCTCTGACCTCTATATACACACTACAAACACATGCATGAACATATAGACACATACATACACTTACAAAATAAACTAAAAATAAAGTATTTTAATTGTAATCCCCAAAATACAATGAGGTAGCCAAAACGTATCCCTGTCGTTCAAATTTTTGACCAAGTAATTCTACATCTTAGAATTAACCTTAGAAGAAGAAAAAAAAGAAAAATGGTAAAAGTGTCAGCATAAAAATGTTTTCATATGTGATTCCCAGACCAACTATTTCAGTTTTACAACTCTCACATCTTTATGCAAACCAGGAGGTTTGTGAAGGGTGTTCATTTAACTGCTTGTTTGTTCGTTTATTTAGAGGCAACTCTCAGTATGTAGCCCTGGCTAGCCTAGAACGTGCTATGTAGTCCAGGCTAGCCTCAATTCACATCCGTCCACTTGCCTTTGCTTCCCCAGTGCTGGGATTAAAGGTGTGCACTACCGTGCCTGGCTGTCACAGAGGACTTTAAAGCAAGGCAAAAATGTGTGGAGTTCAATACTGAGCAAGAAGAAAGAACATAAAATGGGCACACCGGTTGGTCCCTGCTGTGTGCAAAGAACCTTGTAAAATAAGAGAATGTTAACGTCTTCCTTATTGTGTCTAGTTTAAGAGGAGAGTAGATTCCTTCTTTTTGCATTTCCCACATTACACTTATAATCAGAAAAAAAATGCAGCTTTTTCTTTTACAGCTTAGACGTAAGAAAAGCACATTTAACTTGTAGGGTTCTTATGCAGACGAATGAGGTATTCCATTAACAATGCTTTGAAGAATACAGAAAAAAGGGTCTAAGCTTACCACGGTATTCACATTACTAAAAAGTTACGTGAAGAGACGGAAATCATTAGAGGGCTTATTGTTTAAAGAAATTCAAGAGCGAAACTGCAGAAACCCAGTAATGTCAGAAATGTGTCCTGATCTGCCATGTTGGAGCTTTTATTTAGAACGGTGCTGGCCTTCGGCAAGGCGTGAGTTGTTCTTCTTTGTCAGTTTGAAAAAAAATGTCTTTTAGTTAGCTTGTGTGTGCAGAGTACCACACATGCTCTTCAGAGACAGGGTTACAGCAGGAAAGACTACAGGCTCCTCAAGTATATGGCCGAGACCTTCTCTCCAAGAGAGAAGAGGCCAATCATCTTGAAAAAGACATGTCTATTTCTCCCTGAGACATGTTTTATTACTGAAGAAGCCCCCTTCCCCAAAGCCAGAAGAGTATCAACTGTGTGAGAGCCATCCTGTAATGGTATTTATGCATGTGAGGTAACCGTCCAGGTCCTCAGAGGTGCCTAGGAGCTGCCAGGAGAGAGAAAGTTCTCCATGAGTCTTCCTCCACCTCTTCTTAGATGAGAAGGGACACAAAGGAACACACGATGGAGAGAGGCCCCTTCACACAGAGCAGCACTTTGTGAAGCAGACCCCCCTCTCTGGCTCTACAACCAAGCCGACGCTTAAAGCTTTCCAGGTTCTGCTTCTTGTGTGGAATTGATTTTCTGGTATTTAGTTCCGCCTAGTATTTAGTTTTGTCATGGGCCCCTCAAACCTGCCAAGCCCCAAACAGAAGTCTCTCCATCCAACATGCAGAAGGCTCTGTCATCCTTACCTTCAAAAGAACCCCAAATCTACCCACTTATTCCCATGTCTGTAGCAGCTCCCCAAAGCTGAACTCCTGTTACGGCTCTACATGTCTGTGGGGGCCGCCGACCTGTCTCTCTGTTTCCATTCTTGTTTGTTTATGCAGGCTGGGGATGTCAGACGTAGGATCTGGGCAAACTGGGCAAAAACTCTACCTCCGAGCTACATCCCCAGGCTTCTACTCCTGGTCCTGAAAAACCTCTTCACAGTAGCCAAAGTCTACCAATCTGTAAGCTCCACCAGGGAAAGGCTTCTATAGGTTTTATTATCCACTAACACATCCTCAGCACCACAAGTGTGAATGAATTACTTTAACTTAAAATCAAGTAATGAAGACCATATGATGGTGCATAGCGATAACCCTAGCTACTCGGGAGTTGGGGTAGAATTACAAGTTCAAGACCAGCCTGGACTACATAACAAGATACTCAACTCAAAAAACCAAAACCACCCAAAAAAACAAACAAACAAACAAACAAACACCCTGCAGAGCAGTGGTGGATATCTTTAATCTCAATACTCAAGATAGCAAAGGAGGCTAGCCTGGTCTACTGAGTGAGCTCCAGGACATTCAGGTCTATACAGAGAAACACTGTCTCAAAAAAATCAAAACCCCCAAACCAAAACAAACAAAAGCATCTACATGATGGCTTTTAAAAATTATATACATTGGCTTACCCTCCAAGAGCCCCGGATAATGGCTTCAACATCCAAACCCCAAACATTATATCCTTGGTCTTCAAGGTTCTGAGTGGTCCCTTCCTTCAGCTCATGACCATGCAGGCTGCTTGCTGGTCCTCAGTCTGAGCCTTTCTGCCTCTGGCACAGGCTCCTTGGAAACCCCCTTCACCTTAGCTTGGGTGCCCCCTGCCACCTTCAGTTGCCCTTCACATGTAAACATCTTTTCTAAACAGGCCTAGAGTTACTCTCCATCCCATTGCCTTATTTCTCTGATATAAACTAGTGTTACCATGGTTACTTAGCCTTCATTGCCATTGGAGCGTGATGTGGGGCTAAGGGCTGAAACTTGAGTCCCCAGGGAAACATGTTAGCTCCTGTCACTCCGACAGTTCCTGCCTCAGCCCAAATTTATTATCAAATTAATGAAGCTCCTAGCTCTATAGTTCAGGCCTGGTCTTCTAGGTAGAAGGTTCACAGATTAACATCATCTCATTGTCGATCAGGACCTCAAAGATGAACCAGACACAATAAAATGTATAGGAGGCAGGGATTGGGCTGTAGCTTAGGTGGTAGAGCACTTGCCTGGTACAGCAAAAAGTCCTGGGTTCAATCTCAAACATAATAGAAACAAAATTCGGGGACTCCTTTGTAATACCAGTAATCTGAAGATGTCAACAGGAAGACTAAACATTCAAGGTTATTGTTCGTTGTATAGGGGGTTCAAGACTAGCCTGGGCTACATAAGATTATATATATAATATAATATATATATTGGGAGAAGGGAGATAGCTCAGTGAGTAAAGGTTCTTACAACCAAGCCTGATGATCTACATTCAATTCTTAAAATCCACATGGTAGAAAGAACAGACTCCTGAAAGTTGTCCTCTGACCTCCAAACTGTGCATACACACATAAAGATAAACAAAATAAATGTAATAAAAAATGTAAAATATATATGACAAAGTAGACACCATATACTATTCAAAAATTAATTTGTGCTATACTCAATGGACCCAGCCAGTTTTGTGCCTGTCTGTGTGTACACACACACTTACGTATATGTAACAAAAATAATAATTAAAGAAAAGTCATGAAGTTGAGAGGGAGTCAGATGTGACATCAGAGGAGTTGGAGAAGAAACAAGTTGGGGGTGGAAATGATATTTAAATACAGGAATCATGTCTAAAATTCTCAAAAAAGTGTAAAATGTTAAAAAAAATAATTGGCACACAATATGCTATGTCAACAGGGTGAATGGCCCATGAGCACCCGATTCTGTCTACTTCCTCTTCGTGGGTCAAGCCTAGAAAGTAGAGTAAAAACAACACGAAGTTGGGGAGATGGCTTAGAGCACTGGCTGCTCTTCCAGAACCCACACAGAAGCTCACAACCACCTGTAACCCCAGTTACAGGGGGATCTGATGCCTTCTTCTAGCCTCTGTGGGCACCAGGCATGTGAAACACATACATACATGCAAGCAAAACACCTACACACAGAAAGGAAACCAGTAACAACAGGATGCAGTTGGAGGACTGCAGACATAGCTCAGGGGCAGAGCACTTGCCTAGCATGTACAAGGTCCTAGGTTCAAGCCTCAGGATCCTCCACCTCGGATGGTTTTTGTGAGATGTGGTAATAACTCCCCAAATCTCCCTAACAGGGATTAGACCAGAGCCAGCCCTCTCAGCTGCAGGCTGGAATTCCCTTGTCAAATAAATACATGAAGTCTAGGGGCCAAATCTCTCACCCCACTGGAGTACAGTTCAGTGCAGATAGCCTTAGCTTCAGTTTCATAACATAAAAAAAATTACCTACAGCCATGATTCTTAACAGAACAATATCCAATAAAACTTTAGAGTGAACTGAAAAACAAGTATAAAACATTAACCAAAAAAGAAAATAACAAAGAGCCAAGCAATTTACAGAAGAAACTCAGTAAGACTCTAACTCTCTGGAACAAATACGCCTACCACACCTTTGCACACAGCCTGAATACATCAATGTCTCTTCATCTTAAATATGCAACTATCATCTTTTCTTACTACTATTATCTTGTGTAATAATAACATGACTCTTTCAAAAAGATTTTTTAAAATTTTTTTTATTATGTGTGTGTGGGCGCAGGTGTGTATGCAGGTGTGTGTGCAGGGGTGTGTGTGTGTGTGTGTGTGCAGGTGTGTGTGTGTAGGTGTGTGTGTGTGTAGGTGTGAGTGTGCAGGTGTGTGTGTGCAGGTGTGTGTGTGTAGGTGTGTGTGTGTGTAGGTGTGAGTGTGCAGGTGTGTGTTTGTGTGCAGGTGCCCAGGAGCTGGAATGTTGTAAGCCACCTCCTGTGGGTGCTGGGATCTAAATTCTGATCCTCATAATTGAGCAGCAAGTGCTCTTAAGTCTTGAGCCATCTTTCCAGCCACCCTACCATCCCATTTTTACATTGCTGATAAACAAAGAGTTCCTTTTAGGATCCATCATGGTGTCCTCCTATAATTCATATGTTGACTAACCTCCAACATTAGGAGGAGGCCTTTGAAATATAATTTGGCTATAGGGATGAGAGGCCTAATGCTTAGGATTCCTAGAGAGACCTGGGTCCCATAGGTAGCACTGTACTAATATAACAGGTGGGTTGGGGATGTATTGGTTTGGCACAAACATGCCTACCATATCATACATGAGTTTGTTCCCTCACACTGCACGCACCTGACATGGTGGTGTATGCTTGTTACTCCAGCACTCAGAGGAGAAAGAAGGAGCTCAAGTTGACTGTATAAGAAGTTTACAATAGGCCTTAGTTACATGAGACTCTGTTTCAAAACAAAACAAAAACAACCCTCCCCCCAAAAAACCCAAAAACAAAGGCTTAGTTCAGCAGTGTAGTAAATTTGAAATCACAGTTAGAAATGCATTCAAGTTGTCATGGGCTATAGATCAAGTTTGAGACCAGCATAGATTACATGATTCCATAACCAAAAATAAAGAGTAAATAATAAAAAGAAAAGAGCTTGCTTCTGTTATCTCCCGTGATAGCAGGAAGCAGGGCCTGTGAAAGTACAGGGGTGTGAGTGCAGGTGTGTGCAGGTGTGCATGTGCAGGTGTGTGTAGGTGTGTGCAGGTGTGTGCAGGTGTGCATGTGCAGGTGTGTGCAGGTATATGCAGGTGTGCATGTGCAGGTGTGTGCAGGTGTGTGCAGGTGTGCATGTGCAGGTGCAGGTGCATGAAGGTGCCCAGGAGTGTGAACCTCTTACTCTCTAGTACAGCAGACAGTAAGTCTCTGCTATCTGAGCCTGTGGTGATTCGTCCTAGCAGCTCACACTAACATAGCCAGGATTTTAATTTTTGAGGAAGTTTGGCTATTGTACAGCATTTTGAATGTCTCATCAAACTCCTTCATGTTAGATGTGCTTGGGCAGATGTGTTCAGGTTAAAAATATATCCAAATGTATATAGCTGACATTCCACAGTGGAATCTTAAGTGTCTAAATTTCCTTGCTGTTACTTCGACATGATATGTGATTATTCATGATGTGTGATTATTACCAGTGACAAGAAAGTAAACACTCAGATGCCGAAAGCAAATTTTCTGCCCAAATTAGATTTTATTCAGTTTTCCATCCCTACAACAGAAACCATCTTTTCATTTGCAAAATTTGTATACTCTAAAAATGCATTCGAATGGAAGGGGGGGTGCTGTCTGGTTGAAGTCAGAAACATCATCTCATAAAAGGTATTTAAGATGTTATAGAAAACTAACTGTGATTTCAAATTTACTACACTGCTGAACTAAGCCTTTGTTTTGGGGGTTTTTTTGGGGGGGTTGTTTTTGTTTTGTTTTGAAACAGAGTCTCATGTAACTAAGGCCTATTTTAAACTTCTTATACAGTCAAGGATGACCTCGAACTTCTGATTTTTCCCTGTCTTTACCTCTCAAGTGCTGGGATTATAGGTGTGCACTAGCACACCCAGTTTCTGTTGTGTTTGAGATCCAACCTTCCTATATACTAGGCTGGCTCTCTATCAACTGAGCTACACCCCAGTCCTTAGAACTCTGAATTTACAAAGCTAAGTCTGAAGTGTTTCTCTCTGGGGTGTCAGCCAGTACTTGGGAAATGGAGGCTGGAGGATCATAAGTTCAAGCTACTGTTGTATAGCTACTTCAAGGCCAACCTGGGTTACAAGAGATGGTGTCTTTTATTTTTATCTTTTTTATTGGATATTTCATTTGTTT
This sequence comes from Arvicanthis niloticus, assembly GCF_011762505.2. Lineage (NCBI taxonomy): Eukaryota > Metazoa > Chordata > Mammalia > Rodentia > Muridae > Arvicanthis > Arvicanthis niloticus. The sequence goes on from NC_133435.1 coordinate 16,019,676, forward strand.
ACAATACAGATGTCATCCCCTTTCCCCATTTCCCCTCCCTAGAACTCCCTATCCTATACCCCCTCTTCCTTTATTCTTTTATACCATTTTGATTACATGCATGTACTATGGTCAGTTCTAGGTTGAGGGTCTAGCAATACAATAGATGCAAATAGTCAAGGAACAAGCAATACAATAAACAAAAATAGTCAAAGAAAAAGCAAGGCAATAAACCCAGTTACGTGAACACTCCCGTGATCACTGTTTCTAAAGGCTTATCAGGATGACCAAAGTATCTGAGCTTACTTCCCTATCATAGCCCAAGGTCATTTTCATGTCTGAATCCTACTTCCTTGTTACAGTCTAAAATTTAGAATCCTGTTTGAAATTACTTCTTTGCTCTGGCCTAATATTTAGATTCCTGCCTGAGATTGCTTCTTTGTTGTAGCCTATGATTTAGATTCCCACCTGAAATTACTTCTTTGTTCTAGTCTAATGTCATATTCCTGCTTGAAACCTACTTCTTTGTCCTTGGCAATGTCATATTCCTGTCAAGCAGCCCCTTTCCTTGTCCTTGGCCCATGTCAGCTTCTTGCCAAGCAGCCCCAAAGGATTTCCACCTCTCCCTCTTTTTTATTTGGTTAACAAGATTGAGCCTGTCTTGGGTTGTTCTGACAAGAATGCCTTCCTTACCCATCATGGAATATGCATTATCAAAGGCAATGCACTTCTGTCTTAGCTTGGTAAGGCTCTGTGCAGAATCTTACCCTTCCTTGGCTTGCCAGCCTGTTAATTTAATAACTCTGTCTGGGGGTCCATTTTCAGGTTTAAGCCATGTACTTTGACTGCCAACATGTTGATGTTGTTAAAGATAAGCTTTAACATGATGGGTAGGAAGAAAAGTATTCCCAGGACAAGAAGGGTTAGCCTGATCAAGCTATGTATGCCATTCCTGAGGTTTGTCCAAAATGGAAATACTGAGCTCAGGCCATGAATAATTTTATCAGGATTATCTGCAGCATCAAAGGTCAACAGAGGAGCATTCTTTAAATTCATAATCTCATTATGCAACGTTAACACACCCAGAGAGGTTTTAGGATTATGCCAAATATCCTACAGGTGTCTTTAAACTTTTTTTCTAATTATAATGACAATCATTGTGAATTTCAAAAGTAACACTACTCCAATAATATTTGTCATGACACTTGAGATGGCTCCTAATTCTTAAACCCTGAACCTCCTTCAGATACTTTGAATGGGTTATAGAGCATAATTCATTGTTCCAGATACCTATATAAAATTTTTTTGTATACTCAATACATTAGTATCATTTTTTGCTAGATGGTTAACAAAAATAATTGTCTTAACTCCTTGTGTCAATGCTATCGCAGAAGCAGTGGTGCTAACAATTAATAGAATTAAAGCTGTTATACCAGCAATAATCAAGCCCGCTACCCTCTTGCTTCTGCTTAAAGCCTAACTCACTTCTTCTAGCACTTTCAAGCTTTTTTTCAGAGAATCTTTTCTAATACTCAGGACAGTGAGACAAAAGCTGGTTGATAGACCTCCCGTAACAGACATGCCAGGTTTCAACACACTAACATAATTGAAAATTATACAGTCAATGCAAGTTACAACAAATGCTGTAGAAGAGACAAAACCAATTATAGCTTGACAATTAAAAGAGCCTTAAAACATGCACTAACCCTTGTTTGAAATCCAGATCCTGTCCTAACATTATCTCTTGCTATCCTAACGTCATAGCGAGCTACAGCTAGCTTCCAAATATATTCCTGACAAAGTCTAGATCCAGTCTTCCAAAAGTAGACTGTTATTTCCCATATTGGATTGATTTCTAGACAATTCACGATTGAGTCCTAATAGCTGGGCATCTTTAAGAAGAATACAAGAGACATAGTTTCTCTTTTAGATTCTCTATCGCACAAGGTCTAAAAACTTGAGGCAAGGCAGCTTGTCCCATCTTGGATATAGTCAAGCAAAGGTGGGTCAGGAACATATGTCCAATACAGCTCCCCAGTTACCCTTGTCAGGGTACTCAGCAAGCTCACAGGTCAGCATCATTCTTTGTCTCAGCAACAGTATGTCTCACCAATCTTTTTAAAGTTCCATGGGCCTCTTCCACAATATCTTGTCCTTGAGAATTATACGAAATCCCAGTAATAAACTGTTGACAAAGTCTTGACTACTCAACTACTATTGCCAGACCCATTATCTGTTTTTTTTAATTGGATATTTATTTACCTTTCAATGTTATCTCCTCTCACATTCCCCCCCCAAAACCCTTTACCCCATCCCCCCCCTCCTATTACTATGAGGGTGTGCTCCCACCATCCTCCCATTCCTGCCTCCCTGCTCTCAAATTCCCCAAGACTAGGGAATCCAAACTTTCAGGCACCAAGGCTGTCCACTTCCACTGATACCAGGCAAGGCCACTCTCAACTACCTATACAGGTGGAGCCATTAGTCCCTCCCTTTGTGTTCCCAGGCTGGAGATTTTAGAATGGCTACTCCAGCTTGTTTCTTAGGACCATTTGCTTGAAAAATTGTTTTTCAGCCTTTTACTCTAAGGTAGAGTTTGTCTTTGTCACTGAGGTGGGTTTCCTGTATGCAGCAAAATTCTGGGTCCTGTTTATGTGTCCAGTCTGTTAGCCTATGTCTTTTTATTGGGGAATTGAGTCCATTAATGTTAAGAGATATTAAGAAACAGTGATTGTTGCTTCCTGTTATTTTTGTTATTAGAGGTGGAATTATCTTTGTGTGGCTATCTTCTTTTGGATTTGTTGGAAGAGGATTACTTTCTTGCTCTTTCTGGGGTATAATTTCCCTCCTTGTATTGGAGCTTTCTCGCTATTATCCTTTGTAGTGCTGGGTTTGTGGAAAAATATTGTGTAAATTTGGTTTTGTCATGGAATATCTTGGTTTCTCCATCTATGGTAATTGAGAGTTTTTCTGGGTATAGTAGCCTGGGCTGGCATTTGTGTTCTCTTAGGGTATGTATGACATCTATCTGGCATCTTCTCACTTTTATAGTATCCAGTGAGAAGTCTGGTGTAATTCTGATAGGTCTGCCTTTATATGTTACTTGGCCTTTTTCCCTTACTGCATTTAATATTCTCTCTTTGTTTTGTGCATTTGGAGTTTTGATTATTATGTGACGGGAGGTATTTCTTTTCTGGTCTAGTCTATTTGGCATTCTGTAGGCTTCTTATATGTTCATGGACATCTCTTTCTTTAGGTTAGGGAAGTTTTCTTCTATAATTCTGTTGAAGATATTTATTGGCCCTTTAAGTTGAGAATCTTCACTCTCTTCTCTACCTATTATCCTTAGGTTTGGTCTCCTCATTGTGTCCTGGATTTCCTGGATGTTTTGTGTTAAGAACTTTTTCCATTTTGCATTTTCTTTGACCATTGTGTCAATATTTTCTATGGTGTCTTCTGCACCTGAGATTCTTCTATCTCTTGTATTCTGTTGGTGATGCTTGCATCTATGACTCCTGATTTCTTTCCTAGGTTTTCTATCTCCAGGGTAGTCTCCCTTTGTGATTTCTTTATTGTTTCTACTTCCATTTTTATGTCCTGGATGGTTTTGTTCAATTCCTTCAACTGTTTGGTTGTGTTCTCTTGTAATTCTTTAAGGGATTTTTGTGTTTCCTTTTTAAGGGCTTCTACCTGTTTACCTGTGTTCTCCTCAAATTCTTTGAGAGTGTTATTTATATCCTTCTTAAAGTCCTCTATCATCATCATTAGAAGTGATTTTAAATCTGAAACTTGCTTTCCTAGTGATATGGGGAATTCAGGACTTTCTAGTGTGGGAGAACTAGGTTCTAATGATGCCAAGTACCCTGGGTTACTGATGCTTATGTTCTTGTGCTTGCCTTATGCCATCTGGATCTCCTTAGTGCTACCTGCCCGGTCTCTGACTGGAGCCTGTCTTTCCTATTATGTTGGTTGTATCAGAACTGTGTGGGCTGGGTGTTACTACTGGGGTTAGAGCTGGGGCCCAAGATCTGCTCAGTGCTCAGGCACAGACAGGAAGGAACCAGTGTTCCGGGCCAGGAGTGAATTCCTGGGTCCTAGTGGGCCCCAGTTACTCCCTCTTTGGGGCAGGTGTTGCTGTCTCCTCACCTAAGATACTACCCAGGTTAGAGCTCCTGGGAGCTCCACTTCCTCTGGGTTTTGTGAGATTGGGGGCAGAGCTGCCACCCAGGATCTGCTCAGTGCTCGGGCCCAGACGGAAAGGAACCTGAGATGGTGTCTTAAATACAAACAAACAAAAATAAATAAATAAATAAAAGTTCAGGGTTCAAGATGAGCTCCCAGTGGGCAAAATGGAAAACTGAGAGAAGCACCCTGGGGAGTGGGGATGATTCTAGTCTTAGCACTCCCGCTTGACAGTGAGTGTGGGTCACTTTTATAGCTCACTTGGAAGGGAGGCACATTGCATTTACAGCAACCAGACACCTGCCTTCACTCCAAACTGAGCATCTACTTGTTTCGTAGGCCTTGTTCTGGGTTAGATAAGCATGCACCCTCCCAAATCCGTGTTGAAGCTCAATCTTCATCATGGTCACGGGAGGAGGGAAGACTACAGGAAGCTGACTGAGTTAAAAGGACAGAATCTTCAAGAATGGATCCTGGACCTTTATTTTAAAGGACCTGTGGAAACTGAGGGACAGCTTAGTCACTGAAGTATTTCTTTAAAACACGAGGACTTAAAGTTGGTCCCCAGAATCCATTAAAAAAAAATCTGGGCATGGTAGTTGAGTAGTTGTAATCCCAGCACTGGGGAGACAGGGACAAAAGGAATCCTTGGGCTCACTGGCCATCTAACCTATCCTACTTGGGGAGCTCTAGGTCAGTAAGAGACCCTCAGCAAAAAACAGAGCAGTACAGAGCTTGAGGTTGTCTTTTGGCTCCACATGCTCTCACGTCCACCTGCACATAAATGCATTACCACAAGCGCACACACATATTAAATAAATTCTATTCTCTGTAAGTCAACCACTCTCCAGTACTTTACTACAGCAGCACAAATGGACCCGGACAGCCTTCCCAACTGCCTTCCAACGCTGTGCTTCAACAATGGGAAGATGAACAAGACAGCTTTTACCTGAGAAGCTCACAGTCTGTTCTACTTTAAAAAAAAAAAAAAAAAATGCCTTACCTCACTTCACCCCATTTACCAACTCAAAACTCTACAGGTTTGGCAGAAGGCACAGCAGAGAGCCTCTGTAAGCTTGGGTTAGTAATCAAACAGGTTTTAGGCCACACCACTAAAAGCATGAACCATAGAAGAGAAAAACAAGGTGAGGTGGACCTCACTAACATTAACATGCCGGCTGGGGATGCAGCTCAATGGGGGAGCATTGCCCAGCATGTGCAAAGCGCTGTACATAGTGAATTTAGGGCCAGCCTGAGACACTCGGGATGTTGTCTCAAAGAAAAGAAAGAGGGGGGTGGAGAGGGAGAGAGGGAGGGAGGGTGGAAGGGAGGAAGGGTAGAAGGGAGGAAGAAAAGAAAGAAGGAAGGAGGGATGAAAGAATGGAGGGAGTATATACATGAAAGATTGCTTGAGGCTGGAGGCAGGACTACAGTTTCCTATGAATTTGGGGAAGGGATAATGGCAATGTTCTAAAATTAGACAGTGTTAATAGCTGTGCAATTTTGTAAGTTTACTAAAACTCATTTAATTTGTATACTGGTGGGTGGATTTTTGTAGTATATACATTAGACTTCAATAAAGCAATTTTGAAAAAAAATACAAATCCAGGGTCTGGAAGATGTAATTCAATTAGCTCATGCTGACCAAACATGCACAAAGCCCTGGGCTCATTTGGTGTTACATAAACAGGGTATGGTGGTACACACCTGCAATTCTTGCACACAGGGGCTAGAGGCAGAAGGTCAATCCTTGGCTACTAGAAACTTCAAGGGCAGCCTAGACCTCATGACAGCGTGCCTTCAAACAAATAAACAAAAACATAAATCTGGCTAGAGGAGCAAGATTAAGCACAACCCCCAACAGGAAACAAAGGCTTCCCCAGCTGGCTATCTGACCTTGTGTGGAGATGGAAGCCCAAGCCACACCTAAATTGCATGGGTCCTGCAGTTAATTCGAAATTAGAAATAAATGTGCATACTGTAAGGATAGACCATCTTGGCCTCATTTTAATTCCATGTCAGAGCAAATAAAAGAGTGTGAAAAGCCATTCAAACGCCTAAGCCACCCAAATAATACATCATGGGCTATATAATCATTTTGGCCCAGAAACATTTCCTCTGGAGCAGCCTGGGCTGATCTGGTAACAGAGGTACTGTCTTCAGAGGCGTGAAAGAGTTTACAGGAAAACTTTCTGTCTAGTTCTCCACTGAGAGCCAAACAAAACAAAGTGACTTAATAATCAGCAAGGTAAATTTAGAATAAACACAAACAGCACTGACAGTAATTGCCATCAAATACTGCAGTAAGTTTAATATAACTCTGCTACTCCTGCAAGCAGTTTCCTTGGTGATCATTAAGCATAGACAAGGCAGGGCTGGCAAGATGGCTCAGCAGGTAAAGCTGCTTACTGCTAAGGTTGATGCCTTGAGTTCAAGTCCCAGGTCTCACATGGTGGAGGGACAAAACTGACTCCTGTAAGTGCTCTCTGACCTCCATACATACATCACAGTACATGCGCTCACACATGTCAACACACATACACACAAAATAAAAGCTGTAACTTACTAAAAAAAAAAAAAAGCAAAAAAGAAGAGACAGGGCAAAGTATTCTTTTTTAAATATTTATTTATTTTTAGCTTATGAGTATAAGTATTTTGCCGGAATGTGCACTTGCATGCCTGGTGTCTGAGGAGGCCAGAAGAGGGCACCTGACCCCTGAAACTGGGGGTACCAGAGGCGATCAGCTGCCATGTGGGTGCTGGGAGTCAAACCCAGGTCTTCTGCAAGAGCAGCAAGCGCTTTTAACTGCTGAGACGACAACTTTCCAGCCCTGTGGTGCAGGGTCTTAATCCCAGAATTTGGAAGCAGGAAGATCAGGAGTTCAAGGACAGCCTTGGCTACATAGTGAGTTTGAGGCCAGACTGGGACGCACGAGACCCAGGCCTAAAGTAAATCTAGGGATGAAGGATATATCTCAGTTGATGGAGTACTTTCCCAGCATACACCAAAGCCTAGTCTGGGTCCCCTGAACACCATGAAACTATGCAGAGTAGCACACACCTATAATCCAGCACTTAAGAGGTAGAAACATGAGTATAAGGAGTTTATGGTTATCCTTGGTTACATAGAGGTCAAGCCAGCCTGGGCTACATAATATCCTGTTCTAAAAATACCTAGTAATAATAGACAAGACAGACAGCGCAGGCCTAGTGCCAAGTACCTGAAGTTCCAACATTTGTGAGACAGAGGCAGGAGGACTGATACAAGCTGCAAGTTCAAAGCCAGCCTATGCTATATGGTGAGCTTACATCACAAAAGGGTGGAAGGAAGGGCTGGAGATATGATTCAATTCGTTAAGTGAGTGCTGTGGGAACCGATGAGCTGAGTTTGGATCCACGCCATCCATGTCAGAGCCAAGTATGTGGTGTGTACCTGGAATCCCAAAGCTGGGAGACAGAGACAGCCAGATTTCTGGCTTGCTGACCAGAGCCAATCTAGCCAAAAAGGTCAGTTTCAGAGTCAGTAAGAGACCCTGTCTCAAAAAATAGGGGGGTGTGAGGTGGGAATTTCTGGTTTTGTTAAAGACTCAGTTGTGTCACGAGATGTTTTTCTGGAAATGGTCTTACACGAGAATGTTTTGCTGAAACAAATATGTGAGAGGACATGGTGTTTTTCTGGAAGTTGCCTGGTGAAGGAGCGGATGATGTTTTGCTGGAGCAGATGCTTGAGAAGACACAGGATGTTTGGAAAGAGTATAAGCCAACAGACAGCAAACAATGCTCTTGCATTGGTTCACTTTGCAACTCTTTGCTGGTCTTCACTGGACTTTGCTGATGACATTCTGGCATTGGTTTGCCTTGCTTTCGTCACTGATCCTAGCTTGCCATGACTTCATAGAGAGAAAAGCACCAAAGAACTTCTGTCGGTATTCCAGATGCTTCTATTCTGGCTGCTTCTTGCTGCTTCCGCCTCTTGGTTTCTTCTGGATTGAGCTGCTACTACCGATTCGAGTGTTTGCTGGTGGACTGGATAGCTCACAATGAAGATGGAATTGCCCCAAAGAACTAACCCTAAACAGGTCCACAACCCCTGTTTCTTATTAACCTTTCTTTCCCCTACCTCTGGTGGGTGGTGAGCTAGAAGGGAGGTTGAAACCTTTAAGAACCCTTATTAAAGTAGATTTTGAAAAAATCTAAGCCTACAGTGTTGACACAGATAGTTTAATTGTCTACTTGGCACAACCTAGAATCACAGGAGAAGCGTCTCAGTGAGGGACTGTCTTCATTGGTTTGGCCTGTGGGCATGTCTGTGTTTGTGTGTGTGTGTGTGTGTGTGTGTGTGTGTGTGTGTGTGTGTGTAAAAGGGTGATGTTTTAAGTTAATTGATGTGGGAAGAGCCAATCCACCATGGGTGGTTGTGAGATAATGGAGAACTCATGCTGACGGGCAAGCAAAGCAGCCTACACCAACTCATTTTTCTTTGCTCTTGAACTGTGGATGTGATGCGACTGGCTGCTTGAAGCTCCCACCTTACCTTCCCCACAATGATGGACAGTAACATGGAATTATAAGCTAAAATAAACCCTTTGTTCCCTAAGATGCTTTCTGTTGGGGTATTTTATCACAGCCATGGAAATGAAGTTGGGACATGTGGAGAGAGGCAGGGAAAGAAACCCAAAGTCAACCTCTGTTCATGCATGAGTTAGTGAGTACACACACAAGTGCACATACGCATACATGCATAAGCATGCACACACAAGAGCCTGCATACAGGACTGTGTGACAGCTGGGACTCAGACTTGGGCAACCTGACACAGACCAGGTCTTGAGAGACCAGCATGATCCACTGGTTTGCACACCCCTTACCTCAATATCCCGATTCAGTTGCTTCACAATGGCGGTTATGTTTCTGATGTGCTCTTCCAAGAACAGCCTGGCTAAGCGGTCACCTCCCCCTTTATTCTGCATCTTCTGCAAACTGCTGACGATGTCATCTTTGATGCGGAAGGCATGCTCCACCAGTGCTGCTGTGGTTTTCTCATGACAGAGAATCCTGTCCTCCAGCTGCTCCACCAGACTCACAGAAGAGTAGGGTGCCATGGTCAGGGACTGGCTGTGACGGGGCATGGTCCTCACTCGCCTGCAGAAGGGAGTCACACTGTTCGAAGTTGCTGGGAAAAAGATAATCTTCCAAGCCAGACTGAAGACTCCCCAGGGAAAGAAATACAAATTGTCTGCAGATACAAACTAAATGGGATTAGAGAAAATGCTTCTACCCAAAAGAGTTTTCTTTGGGGGCTGGAGCTAGACAGGACTTTAAGGTGATTGTGCCCATGGAATTAAGTGGGCTGCTGGCAGGCTCTATGATCCCCAAGAAGCAGGAGTCTGGCAGAATGGACATGCCATGGCTCTCCGCCCCGCCCCCCCCATATTAGCTGTGATAGACAAATCAAGCTGTCCCCAGAGGCTACTGCCTCCTTCTCCCTTCCCCTAAAGCACTGGTTATGAGCCCCAATGCCTACAGGGGCCAGGCAGTATCAGAAACGAGAGCCAAGCACCACACAGGATATAGTCAGGAGGGCTAGAGACTCTGGAGAGCTAGTATGTCCCCTGGGGTACCATGATTCTGTTCCATGAATAAAAAAGACCATCTGGAAATGAGGTCTGGTCTTGTTGTTTGCTTTATTTTTTGTTTGTTTGTTTGCTGTCAATATGATACTTCAAAATAAGCCAGGAAGGTCAGGTATGGCTGTCAGGTCACCTCACTCTTTAAATGACGGCTCACTGGAAAGGACTTATGATATGCAGACTGTGTAATGTATCTCTGTGAACAGGTATCCACAGGTATCCAACATGCAACTTCTGATTTCAAAGAGCTAATGGGAACATTTGTCTCAAGCTCCACAGGGATTTTACTGTTGGCAGGAAGTTCAAGTCTATTGCAGCACCACTGTGAAACCTTTTGGGGTCATGAAGTGGTCTAGAGGGGCCGTGAGGGGGACTCGATAATGCTTTTCTTGCCCTTAAACAAGATGACTCTTTACAGCGTAACGGCCACAAGGAGTCATCTATCATGACCTTTACATCCCCTAGCAACCCTCATGGGGTCGATGGAAAGAAAACTTATACCTTAGATGCATATTTTCCAGATAGTATACCCTTCCTGGTTGACAAGAGAAGGAAGTACAGTGTCCTGTTGGGCCATTTTCTTCTTAATAATTCACATCTGTTGGAAAAAAAACACAATAAGTATTAAATTATCGGACAGTTTATACTTAGAACTTAAAGGACCTCAAACTCTGCTTATTTAGCTACCCGGAGGCTCACACATCGTGTGGAAACACTGATCAGCTGTAGCTGTGAGTGCTTTTGACTTTTCACATGAAATAAACAGCAAATGCTTCCCAAGAAGGGGAAAGGGTCTGCAAAACCAAAATGCTTCTGAAACGAACACTGCCAATCCTTACCACACAGAGCAACAAGGTCCATCAAATTTCCAGAAGTTTCCTCTTTCTCCATCTGCATCCTGGGCTTGAAAACTACTTTTCCAGAGGCAAGACCCTCCCTTGCCTTACATCTCCTGAAATCCTGAGGCTAGAACCCAGCTCTTCCCATATGCTCTGTTCCCCCACCCCCACGGCCCCAGTTCCCAAAGCAATTTCCTTAATAGATTTCAATCTTGTACTTCTCTGTAGAAATTTTCTTTTTTTTGTTTTGTTTTGTTTTGTTTTCGAGACAGGGTTTCTCTGTGTAGTCCTGGCTGTCCCGGAACTCACTCTGTAGACCAGGCTGGCCTTGAACTCAGAAATCCGCCTGCCTCTGCCTCCCAAGTGCTGGGATTAAAGGCATGCGACACCACCGCCCGGCTTAGAAATTTTCAATAAGCCACCTTAGTCAATCTGATCTGGATGAGCAATTATCGAGTGCTTCTAAATGAATCAAAAATAAAAAACAATGCATGTTTAATGGAAGCTGATATGGGGAACCTATCTACCCAGCAAGAGAATGGCATGGATATGCCTGATTTAAATGCTTCACTATAAAACATACCCATTCATACCAAATCTTACATATGCACAATATTTGGCTGACACAGCTCATCAGAAAACTGGAGTTTTAAAAGGATTTTAGAACTTAGGTCTCCCAAGCCTGTGGTTAATTGGCTTAAAACAATGAGCGCCTGGTACCCAGGAGCTGGTGCTGTAATTAGTCCCATTCCGACACTGCATCGAGAAAGCACTTCTGATTGACACCATTGTTTTGGCATCAATTCTCCGGTGTTTTATTTTTAGACTTTCAAACTGTGAACATTTCACTTCCCCAGACAAAGAACTTTAAAATTTAAACAAATTACATTTAAAGAAAAGAAGAGTAACTCATGTCAAACATGATGTCCAACCAGTACTTAGGTGTCAAAGTTAAGAATTTCTACCATTTAGACAAGATAGAATTAAGCCCATGTGGAAGTTTGGAATCAGAGCATTTACACTTTTAAGGTTATATGACACTTTTACGAGATTTTCCTTAATGAAACAGCCCAACTTAAAACTCATTTGCATCTATTGGGAGCCATCCACATGTCTGACACCCCCATCAGAACTGCAGGCAGAGAGTTAGACAGCACAAACCTATGACCAAATGCACATGTTCACCGTCCCCTTCACAAACGACACCACCCACATGCTTGAGCTACAGGATCTCAACCAGACGAACTTTGGGAAGGGAGGACACTCCTGACTACGAGACAGCTTCAACTCTTCACTATCTGCCACTGACTCCATGATATAAAATTTCCTATGGCACGAGTTCATAACACACATCGATATATGGCCCCAAGGCCAGTAACCATCCGTGGATGCTTCAAGAATCTGTTCATCTGTTTAGTTACCTGGTTGGTTTGCACCAAGTCACTTTGTTACAGTAGTGAAAGGGATCTCTAGTTTAGTTAAATAAGAGGCTGATAATAAATCACTAGATAAACTTCCTTCCCCAGGTTGTCAGCTCCAGTGCACCTCCTTGTTTCAGGCATCTCCCATTCATTAATTCCCCCCATTCATTGATCATATCTCTGACACAGTGGCTCTGCAGCGTAATCAGACAGGTCTGGGTCATGTGCTATTCTGATTGTGTCATAATTCCCTGAGGTTTGCCTTTATTTTGGGGGAAGTTCTGTTTGTTTGTTTGTTTGTTTGTTGAGGTTTTACCAGTCTTGGAAGCAAATAGCCTTAACCACTGGGCTATCTAGCCAACCCTCTTAACTTTGGAGTTTTAAGGATCCTGAAATTTTTCCATTCTTTCTACCATTGCCCCAATGCTATGCCTGCTTGTCCTACAGCTCACTGTGGTGAAAAGCTGTCCTAGCACACATGCCTAAGACAGGAGACCCAAGAGCAAACTAACCACCATCCTGCTGTGTGCACAGACCAACAATTCCCAGTTCTCCTTTCCTGTCTGACCCCATAGGCACTTTTCTCCACACATAAACTTGAACAGACTTGAGGCTACGTTGGGTTTTGTTTTATTGCTTTTTTTTTATAAAGACAGCTTCAGAGACAGCTTCATGTAGCCCAAACCAGCCTTGACTTCACTATGTAGCCAAGCATGACCTTGAACTTCTTGACACCTCTTGTTTCTACCTCTGTGTGCTGACATTACAGATATTCACCACCATGCCTGGTTTACACAGAACACAGGAATCAAACTTAGAGTTTTGTCATTCCAGGCAATCATTCTGCCAAGCGAGCTACACCCCCGAGTCCCAGTTTGAGACTACATTTAAATGCTCTGTCTGTCTTCTCTTATCTCTCATGCCCGACTCTGCTTCTCTGGTGCTGGATTTGCCTCTGTGGTGTGAATGGTCAGTAACTGGCTATTACAACTTCTGAGGAGAGAAGGCCTGAGTGTAACTCAAGCCAAGATGCCTAATTGCCAAAGCCAACACATTCAGCTTGACCAGACCAAGGAAAGGCCACTACAAACAACCATAGTTGTCCATGTTCCCACAGGGCCTCAGACAACAGGCTAGAACAAGAAATCAGGTCAGTTCCTTCTTTGTAGTCAGCTCACCTGCCTCATCCCAAGAGCAGAAGTCTGGAAACCAGGTAAGCCATTCCTGGAGAAAAAAACAAATCCTGGCCCAGCATATTCAAGAACGGAGGTGGCACTGAGGCTGGGAGGTGGACCCGACATGGTCTGTGAGGCATGTATGTCTGTACAACCAAGACACGCAGCTTTACCTATAACTGGGCAATAGCCAGTGTTTTACATTCATCAATCACACCTTGACACTGCCTAGATTCTACATCACCCCCAGAAACTCAAAAACTTCCCTCCACCACCTGGAAAGAGCAGCAGAAAGGCTTGTTGTGACAGCAATTCTGTTGGCTCCCTTGATTGACATGGGCTCTCTCGATTTAGTCCAAGGTGGCAAATAATTTGCTATGGAGCCCAGGGTGACCTCGAACTCTCAATCTCCCTGCTTGACTGGGTGCTAGAATGACAGGTGTGCACCTCCTTGCCCTGTTATATAGTACATTTTAAAAACAGTAGAAAGACAGCTGTCAAAATGTAGCCAATAGCATTCAGCATATTTCTATTCCGTTCTCATTTTCAAAATACTTTAATAAGCATGTTATCTTCACAATTACAAAAATGTGAACAAGCACTTCTTGAATAAAACAATGAGCCCACGAGCAGTAGCAATCGTAGAAACTGCTCACCTTAAGCTGTAAGAACGGAGAAGCAAGCCTCGCTCTGGGTTTAGAAGACAATATGACTCAATTAGAACAACATGCTGTCGGCTTTACCTTCTCATTCTCCTGTGGGCACATTATGAGTCCCGAGCCTGGTGTCGCTATCACAGCCACAGCTGTGACCATGGCCTGAATTACCTGCCCGTGGGGACTTGGGCATACGGCACAGACACAGCAGCTCAGAGATGCCACCCACCGCATTTTAAAAGTCCCCATTCCACTGGGGGGCGGGTGATGGGCTTCTAAGACCCCAGGCAGGCATTTCCAGTGTCCCCCATCAAATGGCTTTGAATTCACTGGGCAAGACTTGTTTTCTTTACCTACATCTATTACGTTCACAATGGGAAAGCCATTGCACTAGACAGGAGAGGGAGAATCTCTGTTTGATTCACAAAATTGAGTTTCAGAGGGCTAGGGATATACCTCAGTTGGTAGAATGTTTGCCAAACATGCAGAAGCTCTGGGTCCTGTCCTAGCATAGCAAAACCCAGTGTGGTAGGGTACACTTACAAGCCTAGCGCCGAGGTGAAGGAAAGGGAATGAGGAGTTCTGGGTCATCCTTGACTACACAGTGAGTTCAAAGCCAACCTAAGGTACACAAGGCCCAATCTCAAATAAAGGGGCGGGGGCTGGAGAGAAGACTTAGCAGTGAAAAGCATTTATTGCTCTTGTAGAAGACCTGGTTTCAATTCCCAGCATCTACATAGTAACTCAAAACCATCCATAACGCCAGTTCCTGAGAATCCAACCCCCTTTGATTAACTAGGTCACAATTGCAGTGTGCATACATACACATACACAGGTCGAACACCATATACATAAAATCAAAATTTTAAATCTAAAATAAATACATTTTAAGGAGGTTTAGAATGCTTAAAGTATTTCCTGCCCTTGCAAGCAACAGTAAGTGGCCTCTGTCAGGCCAGGTGGATTCACAAACAAACCCCCAGAGTGCAAGAAACAGTTGGTGGTTGCTTCATCAGCCCACTCACCGGGGCTCAGAACGATACCAGTGTTTTGAGGAGAATCCCTGCAAAAAAAAACCCAGATCAACTTTGTTCTCATCTATTAATAACAGCTATTTCGAAATGCTATTTGAGTCTCTATTGTTTATTTGAACTGTTTGTGTATGGTGTCTTCCTGACTGAGGGGCTTTAGGGCATTAAGAACTACATCCTACAGGAATCAGTAACTCTTAGGAAGCCAGGCATTATGCCTCTTCACAGATGCTTATAAATATGGGTTCATCTGCGGTTTTACTTCTCTCATGGGGAAAGGCCAGTCTTTTTAATCACTGAGGTGTTTGTGGTGATCCGAATAAGAATGTCCCCATAGGCTCATCATATGTTTGCATGCTTGATCACCAGAGAGTGGCCCTATTTGAGAAGGATTAGGGGGTGTGGCCTTATTAGAAGACATATTTCATTAGGGGTGGGCTTTGAGATTTTATTTATTTATTTTTATGATTTTTTTTTTAATTTTATGTGCATTGATGTTTTGCCTGCATGGATGTCTGTATGAGACTGTCAGATGCCCTGGAACTGGAGCTACAGACAGCTGTGAGCTGTCACGTGGGTGTTGGGAGTTAAACCTGGGTGCTCTGGAAGAATAGCCAGTGCTCTTAACCCGAGCTACCTCTCAAGGCCCAGCCTTTGAGATTTTAAAAGCCAAGCCAAGCCCAGTCTCTCTTTCTCTTTCTCTTTCTCTTTCTCTTTCTCTTTCTCTGTCTCTGTCTCTGTCTCTGTCTCTGTCTCTTTTTCTTTCTCTTTCTCTGTCTCTCTCTCTCTGTTTCTGTGTCTCTCCCTATGCCCTCCCTCCTCCCCCCCTGCTACAGAGCAGAATGTAGCTCTTAGCTGCTTCTCCAGTACCACACCATGTTCCCACCATGTTCCTGCCTCGATGAGAATGGATTAAGGCCCTGAAACTGTAAACAAGCCCTAAATTAAATGTTATCCTTTGTAAGAGTTGTCTTGGTCGTGGTGTCTCTTCTCAGCAATGGAGCAGTGACTAAGACAGTGCTCTACCCAAGTGGCATATCAGTGGCTGACTCAAGATACTCCTCCGGCTTGAGTGTGGCAGCAGGCTTTGGGTCACCTTGCAGGGAACCCGTGCACTCTTGCAAGTGTGCAGCCACACCCAACGAAATGTCTTACTATTACTTTTCCCAGCAGCTATATTTGGTGACTTTTCTTTCTAGCATTAGCAAAGACATATCACCAAATGTTAAAAAGGGTGTCTGCCAAGTGCAACAGCAAGAGCAGAAAAAATATTATTAAAATTGGGTATAAACTCTCTACCTACACCCGCTCTGCAACAGGGCTCACCCACGGGTGGAGAAGGCACGACTTCTGGTTCTTGTGCAGGCTGAAGGCCTGACTTTCTAACTGAAAAGCTAAGGATGTGGGTTTGAAAGAAACCCCAGCCTCCAGCCTCACACTCTTGTCTGGATACTCAGGGGACACCCGGGAACCTCCCTCCCAGAGATCCCCCTATTTGAAGTGACCATTGCACAGCACATTAAATACTCTTAACTATTTAGAGAGTGCAGGAGAGGACTCTTAAGCCCTTCCATGGAAAATTTAAAAAAAAAAAAAAAAAAAACAGGGAGAAAAGCAATATGAAATAAACAGAAAAACAATCTCAAGGCACCAGGGATTTCTGAAAAACATCTTCCCGGTTAAACAATTTTAAGAATTCCATAATTCGAAATGCGCCCCCACACATTCTCTCCCACACAAACACTCTCTTTATTAAGCCACATTCAAGCCGCAGGATCTCTGCCTTCTTTGCCCTCCTACGGCAGTTTCATCCACAGAGGGTGTCATCACCACAAGCCATCAGGGGCTGGGAGCTGGCCACCACTCATCAGGGAAGGCTTCCCGGCACCCAGAGGGAGGATCCTGTGGGACCCAGTTACCTCCTATGTGCACCACCCTAGAAGCTAGGTGTTGTTGCTTCAGGAGACACCAAGCTTTCATTCAAACAATCTGATGTCTCTCATGTAACACATTCTCAATCACTTCCCTGGTGTAGCAGAAAGAGATAACTATATCTTGCTAGATTTGTTTTAAATCACCAGTAACTACATTTCTAACAGGTCAAAGGGTCTGTGGGAGGAAGGGGTTAGTTGCTTAGTGGTAGACTGCTTCTTTAGCATGCTTGAGGCTTTGGGTTCAAGTTTCAGAACCACACAATAAAGTAAGAGAAGAAGAGAGAGACTAATTAACATTCCTCAGACCACGGGGGGGGGGGGGGGGGAACGGACCTGTGGGTGGGGACACGTTCTGCAGGACGGATCACTGGCCACTTACAGACAAGGGAAGTCTTTGCCACCACAGTCTCTAAAGACTAATCAGTTTTAAAAGTCACACTGTTCTGCCAATCACATTGTGCCTAATGGCTGCTGCCCTGAAAACTGTATACAAAGCTCACTGAATGAGCTGTGTGGGTCGCCACTTCACCTTCAGTGTAGGACAACCCCAACAAGCTGGAACAATAAATTCCTCTTACTTTTTGCATCAGTTCCCAGCTCCGCATGGTTCACCCAGGGGGACCCCGGTAAGTTAAGGCTCAACAGAGTCTTACAAAACAAACAAAAAAATTGCCCAAACAAGTCTCCCCTTTCTCCAAAACTTATCTGGGGCTATATTAGAGAATCCCGAAGAGCTTGGGAATGGAGGAAGGGAGGTGAGAGAGAGCCAAGACAAAGCCAAGTCAGCTTTGGTCAGAGAAGCTTCCTTCTACAGTGGTCAGTGGTGAATGCAGACACTCCTAACTGGTCAAAGCGCTGAGAATAAATGACTGCGAAATAAACAGTCACAAAAGGAACATCTCAATGTCATGCCCCCCAAGACCCAGGCACCATTACCCAGAAGTGGTGAGAAGAACACAAGCTGGAGAAAATGGACAGGGTATGGAGTGCTCAGAACCCTCAACATCCTCTCCTGGAAGGGTGCACTCAGGAGGTCCCATCCTCTCTGAGGATTGTTGCTGGGGGAAGAAGTTTCCTGGTAAGGTACCCATGCTCCTGTGAACAAACCTCTACCCAGACTCCTGTAAGAGCAACCCTAGTGAAATTCAATAAGGATGCACACATACATACATATATACATGGACATACATACATACATGCATATACACACATGTACAAACACATGCACACATACACACATGCACACACACAAGAAAGAGCTCACTCTTTCATGTGCTCACTCATAAAAGTAGAAATGGGTCTCACTAGAAGAGGAGGGAAAATCAGCAGGAGGGAGGAGGGAATATGATCAAAATATACATGTATGAAAATGTCATAATAAGACATGGTATTGTGTGTACAGTGTATGATTATTAAATGCTATCAAAACATTTAAAAAGAAAGCTATGAAAAAGGGGCCATACTGCCTCCTGTCCACCATGGTACGGCTCACTCTGCCTTGATGGACAGAAACCTCAAGGTATCTCCTGAGCCTCAGGAAGCCCCAATGGAGGCTTGGTGATCTCAAGCCTGGTAGTCCTGGACTTGGCTAGAGTT
Organism: Arvicanthis niloticus; assembly: GCF_011762505.2. Classification (NCBI taxonomy): domain Eukaryota; kingdom Metazoa; phylum Chordata; class Mammalia; order Rodentia; family Muridae; genus Arvicanthis; species Arvicanthis niloticus. The sequence goes on from NC_133435.1 coordinate 16,038,117, forward strand.
TAAATCTGGGATCTGGCAGAGACACCATGAGCATGTGATGGCTCTCGGCATCAGTACCCTTCTCGGTGGGTGTGGAGGGTTTGCTGTAGCTGCTCAGAGCTCTAGCTCTCTCTGAGAAGACAGGCCTGTGGCAGCATTCTCTCAGTGACTAAATCACCTCCAGCACTGTCTGAACACAGACTTTCCCACTTTTCTACACCAGCCAGGACAGTGAGTTTGAACATGTCATTAAACGTTGCTGATTTCCCCCCAAAGAAAGGGGAGACCCTACCCAAGAAGTCAAAAGCTAAAACCATCCATGTAGAGAAAGGAAGAAGCCCAAGTTACTCACAGAAGGAGCCAGCTAGCAGTCAGAGGGAGGGAGGGAAGGAGAGGAGATGGATGATGACTGAGAGGAAGATGGTGGGAGACAAAGAGCCGAGAGAGAGTGGGGGAGCAGGCGATGAAGGAACAGGTGTCTCAGGCTCTGTGGAGGAAACGGGGGGGGGGGGGGGAAGAATTCCTTCTCTCACATCCAGCTGCTCACTTGGGCTGTGAAGAACCACAAGAGCCATTTTTAATATGCTGTTAAGTGTCTCTACTCATTTCTTCCCCAACCATACGTGCTCATTGTCATCAGGGGAAAACATCTATCTCACCGACAGCGTGGAGATACCTTGCCAAGGTCTAGGGAAGGTGATCAGCTGGCAGAGGACGTGCTTCCATGAACAAAGCCCTGAACTCCATCCCTCAATCACAGAAAAGTAGATGTGGTGACGCACAACTGTGACCAGCATGAGGGTGGTGGAGGATGGAGGATGGAAGGGTGAAGGGCATCCTTAGCTACATATGAATTTGAAGCCAGCCTGGGCTACAAGAGAGAGACAGAAGATCCAAGGGCAAGTTCATTAACTAGACCAGCTGGTCAGTAAGCTCTGACAAGGAGCAGAGTCAGCACAGCCTTGGTAGTCAAGAGCTGACTCCAAGGAAGATGAGAGCAGGAAGTCCCCTGGATGCACATGGGGGCAGGAGCAGTGTCCCCATTCAGCACAACAAGAAGCCCAATCAAAGGACAGTCTGCAGCACACCCAGACTGGACCCTTAAGTGTCAAGGTCATAAAAGACAAAACAACTGGGGAACTGGCCCAGCTTACAGAAGCCAAAAGAGACAAATCGCTGAGCCTGAGGCAGGAGAATCAAAAGTTCCCCTTCAAACTAGGCTTCTTAGTGGACCCTGTCAGAAGGAATGGAGGGAGGAATGGGGGATGGGCAAGGGTAGATAAAGCCACCAACCCTAAACAGAGGAGTCTAGCACGGTGGCTCATTCTGGTGATCCCAGGATGTAAGAGGCTAAGGCAGGAAGATTGCTTTGTGTTTTGAGAGCAGCCTGGAATGAGATCTTATCTAAAATGGGGTGGGGGCAGGTAAAAGCATTTGCTGCCAAGCCTGATGACTTGATCCTCGGACCCTACATGGTGGAAACAGAAGTGACCTGTACTCAACAAGAGGGAAACCGTGCCTGGTACAGGAAACCTACCTAACTATCTAGGTCTAGTTAGGTCACGGATCTTAGAGAAAAACCTACAACCTCTACCTTACTAAACCAGCACAACTCCTAACTACACTCTAGATATTTCACCTTATACCCCCAGATTCACGCGGTCCTCACCCCTCATCAAAGAAACTTCTCTTTGATGAAGATCGTTACAAAAACCCACAACCAATCAAGAGGCAGATTTGAGGAACCCAGTAACAATGGACATATCTACAACATAAGCTGGAAACATGGTGGACAGGGGACCAGGAAGATTAGAAGAGACAGAACTTCTGGGAGTTTGCCATGAGGTTGTGTCTCCTAGGAATGTCAGAAGCTGCACCCAGAACATCTCACCAACATGTGTGCATAAGCACAAGCTGAACAAGGACAGTAACAGACATGTTAACGTGGATGGGGAAGCCCATGAGGTCTCAAATCTACGAAAAGAACTACTACAGGTAACTACGGAACACTCAGAGTGTGAGAAATTGTTTTCCTCGGGGAAGAGCACACCATCTGGCTATCCAATACCAAGTGGTCAGCTCTGAAAATAAGCATACATACAAGTAACACTATATAGACCGAAGGGGGTGTATTCAGGAATATGAATGCATATACATATGTATATGTGCATGTATACACACATGCACACACACATGCATACACACACACTACCAAATGGATTGTTTTAAACAATCCTAGATTGGATCCTGACCCATAAATCAGAGCCTTTTAAAAACAGCTTCCCCTTCTTTTGTATAAAGTGCAATTAGGGCACCTAAATAAAGCTGTAGCTTGGAGTCCACCACTAATTCAAACTTAATTTCCTGATTTTTGACAACTGCTGTATTTAAGAGAAAGTCCTTTTAAAAGAAGGAAATATATGTGTAAGTATTTGGGACAGTACAGGTACACTGTCTCCCTGTTGCTCTGACATGGTACAGGAGAAATTACGAGCTAAGAGTGTGTCTGTACACACACATCCACAAATAGATGCAAAGAGGGAGTGGGAGAAAGTGCCAGAAAGATAAAACAAGTGTGGATGAAACTTAATATTTATAGAATGCGGCTGAAAGAAAGATCAGAACTTTTCAGCTTATTGTCGAAGCATTTCTGTAAATCTGAATCAGTTTAAGGTTAAAAAAAAAATTAAAGGGGAAGGAGATTGTTAGGAAAATCAGGGTGATAAAATAACCATGTCAGGGTCCTGAGCAAGGCAGAGGTGGGAAGGCACACTGCCAGTCAGCCAGGCAGAGGTGGAAGCACACAGTAGGCCTACAGGCCAAGCAGAGGTGGAAACACAGAGTGGGCCTGCAGGTCAAGCAGAGGTGGGAACACACAGTGGGCCTGCAGGCCAGGCAGAGGTGGGATCATACTCTGCCAGCCAGAGCTCCTGTCTCAGCTCTGCCTTGACTTACCCTGCGCTGTCAATCTCTTCATCCACAAAGCAAGAACAAGAAGTGTTGGCCTCACAGAGATGGAGAGAACATGGGCTCCACTAGGGCATGGGAATGTGGGCTCTGACTTGACCCTGAAGCTAGGAAGGAGAAAAGAGAAGGCCAGGAGGGGAAGAGAGAAGGGAGGGGAAACAACTTCAGAGTCCCCATAGCTAGGGGCCAGCAAGAAAGGTACCAAGCCGGGTATGAAGACAGAGAGAGAGGCACAGGAGGGCAGCAGGGCACCAGTCAAGGGCAGAGGGAAGGCTCAGTCCTGCAGCCAAGACCCCCCTAGGAGCCCTGTGAGGATGCAGTTTCCATAAAGAAGAGTTCCGTCAAAGGAGAAAATTCACTGAGCTCAACGGAACAGCTGATCCCGCTTTAACACAGGTTCTGCCCTCCCTACACAACAGCCAATGGCTCCCTGTGACTGTTTCAATTGAGTTTAAGTTCATTTAAAAGCCACATAAGTTGGAAACTCTCTTCAAGCCAGGTATAGTAGTACATGCCTATAATCTCAGCCCTTAAGAGGCTGAGGCAGGAGGATCGTGAATTCAAGCACAGCCCAGACTGAACAGCAAGACTCTGTCTCAAAATTAAGTAAATATAAAAATAAAAATTCAGGTCCTTGGTCACATTAGTCACATTCTGTAACCACACATCAGTAAGTACCATGACTCCTTCACTAGAGAAGGTTCCAGTGAACAGAATGGAAAGTCCAGCACCATTTCTCACAGGAAAGATGCCTTGACTGTATGACGGAATGAGGGCGGGGGCAAGGAAGGAGGGAGCAAAGGAAGACAAAAGGACAATGACAAACTGACACGTGGAAGAGTTCCCAATCTGGGGCACGCAGGACCAGAGTAAGGGAACGAGACTGTAGGATGGGTTTAGGCTAGACTTAGGACAGACACAGAGACATTCCTGAATTCCAGACCAAAACAATAAGGTCACGGAAAGATAGAGAAGGAAATACTTGGAGACTCACCCAGAAAGACACAGCTGGTTTTACAGAGGTGGAGAGCAATGCGGAGAAGGAGAACATGGATACTTATCCATCAGAGGCCACTTTCTAAAAAGGGAACCCGGAGTTTAACAGATAGAAAGCCATGGCCCAGAGCAAAGTAGATGCAGGCTGAGTTAGTGAAGAATACAATTCTCTTGTTTCAGAGAAAAGCAAGCCTTCATGAAACTGGAGCCAGCATCAATTTAGAACAGAACCAGTCCAAAGGTCTCTGTGACTGTCTCCTGGATGACTTGGCTGGCGAGGAGAAGAAAACAGACAGTGAGGGTGGTTTGGGGATTGGAGACTGCACAAGTCTGCACACAGTGGCACACACCTTTAAGCTAAGCACTCTAGAGGCAGAAGCAGCCAGATCTCTGGGTATGAGAATAGCCTGGTCTACATAGTAAGAACCTGACTCAATAAATAAATAAATAAATAAATAAATAAATAAATAAATGTCAAAACCTATCAAGACGAAAGATTGTGTTTTTCAAAGTTCACATGTGCTGATTTGAGAGAGAGAGAGAGAGAGAGAGAGAGAGAGAGAGAGAGAGAGAGAGAGATCTGGAGCCCTGAAGATGGCCTGAAGCATTACAATGACACAGATGAAGAGGCTGGAGTCTTCTGTGATGCTTAAGGCCAGGCACAGTAGGTGGAAAGACTCAGTGAAGTGGGAAGACTCTTAAAGGTCAATTTTAGTGGTTGGAAGAAAACGCAGGCGGAGCCATAGGTAGGGGTTAAGGCGGAGCCACAGGGATCAAGGTGGAGCCACAGGGGTCAAGGCAGAGACACAGGGATCAAGGTGGAGCCACAGGGGTCAAGGCGGAGCCACAGGGGTCAATGAGGAGCCATGGAGGGTCAAAGGGTGAGCCACAGGGGTCAAAGCTGAGGCACCTCGAGGCCCTTGAGTGGGAGAGCATCAGCATGAGCACAAAATCACCAGCAAAGCTAGCAGAGCAGAGACAGAGGCTAGCTGCTCCTGGCTCTTTGTTTATGACTTTCTCAGAGCCTCAAGTGAAGTGGTTTCCCTGCCAGAGTGTGCAGCACTCACCACACAAGCTATTTTCTCCCTCCTCCTCCCCCTTTTGTTTGTTTGTTTGTTTTCGTTTTAGGCAAACAAACAAGCAAGCAAAAGAGACTTCTTTTTAAAATTGTGTGTGTGTGTGTGTGTGTGTGTGTGTCCTGGCACATACGTGCCATACATACATAAGTCAGAAGGCCACTTAGAAGAGCCAGTTCTGTCCTTGTACTGTGCTTAGATTCTGAGCCTCAGGCTCAGGTGGTCCATCTTGGTGACAGGTGCCTTTACCTGCTGAGCCATTTTGCTAACCTAAGCCTTAGTTGTTTGTTTGTTTGTTTGTTTGTTTTTGGATTTTTAAGGTCCTTTACCACCCTAATGATTCCATGTTAATATTTGAGAGAGTCTAAACAAGCTCCAGGATTTTTCAAAATGTGCAGACTGATTCCAAAGGGCCACCAGGTTTGGCAAGTACCAAACCAGGAACACAAGAAAGAAGGCCTTGAGAAGACAGTACCACATTCTAAAAGTTAATACCTTGGAGGTGACACTGAGGAACAAGGGCAAGGCCATCCTGGTTCTGGTGAAAGCATCCCACTCAGAAAGGGGTGTTTTGGAGGAAGTTCAGTGCTCACAATCTGGCAGAGGGGAGAAAGGGGGTGGGGGGGTGGGGGTGGGCTCAGAGACAGAAAAATGAAAATACCGGAGTGGGCTGCAAGATACACAAAATGAGACACTGGTGGGTTAGCAGCCAGCACAGGCAGGAGAACAAGTCCTTTGCCAACGAGGGATCTAAGGTCCAGGACTTATGGTTCGTTAAAGGGTTGTAGGCTCATTGGCTGAACTCTTGGGCAACAAGGACTCTTGTACCTGTATGCTAATCAAATTTCTAATATGTAAACCATTAAAGACTTCTAAGCCCGCGGGTAAGCAAGCTGGCAGAAGCCCACTAACTGAAAACTTGCCTTCCCTACTCACATTTGTACACAGAGAAAGTCAGATTCCCATGAACATCAAGAGTGTCCTTGAAACACAAAGTCAGTGTCATCTCAACTGTCCAGTGATGGGAATTATGAGTACCTGTTGTGGCCTCTTAGAGGAAAAGGAAGTTTATGGATGGAAAATGGCCTCTGTGTCATTTTTAGTACCAGCCAGTGCTAAAATTAGAAAAAGTACCACAGCCTGTAAGTCACCTCTACACACACACACACACACACACACACACTCACACACTCACACACTCACACACTCACTCACCCAGGCAGATACAATGTGCATTTCTTAATAAGGAACATATTTACTCTCAGAAGCCTAATTCTTTAATTTTTTTATTACATTTATTCGTTTAGCTTCTGTGCCTTGTGTGGGTGTGGAGGTCAGAGAACAACTTGTGGGGGCTGGATGGTTCTCTCCTTTCACAGTGTGGGTTCCAGAGATCAAACTCGGGTCCTCAAGTTTGGTGGCAAGGACCACTACCCCCACCGAGCCATCTTGCCAGCCCCCATCCCCAAATGTCTGCCCCTAGTTCTAAGAGATTCCCTCTGTAGTTCTAAACCAGCCCAACATTATTTCTGTGAAATAACCTCTAACAACAGCAGACTTTAAGCTGAGTGCACGCATGCGCGCGTCACACACACACACACACACACACACACAGAGAGAGAGAGAGAGAGAGAGAGAGAGAGAGAGAGAGCTTCTGCACATTGAAGAAATGACTCATTTAATTATTTGCCACTGCCTGCCACTACTGGGTTTTGATTTTACCTGTTCAGACACAAAGTTTCCTATCAGATCAACTACTGGAAACAAGTATTCAGCAGCTTGAGCCCTGATTGGGTTCGGGATTTAAGTGCCCTGAAGGGATTTTAATCTATACATTTTAAGGAGCCTTTCTGGACCACAGACTGTTTCCTCCATAAAATGGTAACATTTCTTGCCACTTTGGAAGGCAGCTCATTGGAAACCCCTTGCGGAATAAACATGGTTAAGTCTTGCATACCCTGAGGGGCCCTTCCTCAGCCCACAGTACCAGCAAAACAGCCTTGTGCTGCAACTGGATAGAACCAGAGCCATTCCTTTCAAAGGATGAAGACCAAGAGTACCGGCGGGAGCCATGTGGCTAATTCACCCAAGGTCACTCAGCTCCAATTGGAGATGACTGACTTGCCCTTAGTTCTGGCAAACTCTGCACACCCTTGGCTCTCCCGGAACAGTCCCTTGGGGGCCTCTCCTGTCTGCTAGCTTGCAGCCCCCGCGAAGATGCAATGCCACTTGCGCTCTGCGCCTAACTTCAGCCCTGCGCGTCAGCATGCAGTTAACCCTCTCGCGTCCAGAGTGTCACGCGGGGCACGCGAGGCTTCATCCCTCACCCCCTCTCCCCAGCACTATCCCATGCCTATCCATGGAGTGGTGGCTCCAAGGTCACATCAACTGTCCCTGCGGGAGCACCCGCTGCTTGGATCCAGAGGATGCCCTGACGCGTGGGGAGGGGAGACACCTCTGAAGACTCACCCGCGCGCGGATCTGGCGCGCCGCGGCTGCCCATATCGTCGCCGGCGCTCTGGGTGCGGTGGCCGCGAGCGCGGGGCTATGCGGGGCGAACCCGGCTGCGGGCCCGCGCTCCAATCAGCGCGCGCGCGGCCCGGCCCGGGGTTCGCGGCTCCCCCACCCGGGAAGGGCGCGAGCCGCCGCGCGCCTCCCAGAGCCGCTTCCGGGCGCGTTGCCTGGACGCGGTTGCCGTGGCAGCCCGAGCTGGAGGCTTTCCCCGCGCGCCCGCGCCCAGCCCGCCGGCGCCCCTCCTCCCGCCGCGTTCCCACACTCAAAATAGCCTTTCCGCGGCGCCGCGGGTCCCCACCCAGTTCGCTGCAGGGAGTCGGCGGGAGGGGACTTGCTTACAAGAACCTCAGTCTCGTCGTAGGGCGCGTCGACTTGGAGGCAGAGGTAGGTGTAGGGAAGGATGCTTGAATGAGAACCCAGCCTTCCAGATCGCAATGTCACCAGTCATTCCTAGGAATCCTAGCATCCCTTATGTACCAAGCCTGGTTCCAATAAAAATAGTTAACTGCTTTCCCACCTCAAACTGGAGAGAAGTTAGGGGTGAGACCATAATCCAGGAAACAGCTCCTTCCAGCGCCCCACCATCACAGGTGATGGAACCCTCCAGGCGACAAGTGTGTATGAGGGAATCACCGAGCCCCCGTGCACATTGGCCCAAGAGACAGGACCCCTGGAAAAATGCTACACCGTTTTTCCTCCCAGCCCTCTTCCTACCTTCTGCTTCCTTCCCAGAGAGTTCCAGCTTTGCCCTCCTTCCCATCGGTGCTGGATTCTCAGGAATCACTCACAATTTTGCTTCCTCTCTGTAGGTGGGGTTTAAGCAGGGTGGAGGATCCCACCTTTGCTCGCCTCACTGTGTCTGGTTCATAGCTCTTACGTAGAGGCATGGGCTTACCCGGTGCAGATGCTCCCGTCTAGAGGCTCTCCTCTGCCCCCCCAATTTAAGGGAAACTGGGAAGAACGCAGGCAATGCAGCCGCTTGGGAAGGTCTGGTCTTGGAATCCTCGATCCCTGTAGTCATAATCTATGTGTCGTCTTGGGTGTTCTGCAATTTACTCGCCCGCAAAGTAATAACTCCCCAACACACACACACACACACACACACAGAGAGAGAGAGAGAGAGAGAGAGAGAGAGAGAGAGAGAGAGAGAGAGAGAGAACGAGAACTAATGAATATAGCATTCATTCAACTAACAGTATTTATTGAATGTCTGCCAAGTGCTAGAACTGCTTTAGCTCTAAGGCGAAATGGAGAAGATGAAGATGGAGAAGCAGAAGGCAGGGACTCTGCTCTTCTCCTGCCATTGCAGCCTAACACACATTAATCAAATAGTTAGACGTGTATAAAAAAGACTGTGGTGACCAGGAAGTTATGGCCTTAAGTCCTGTCTCATGGAGATCTCACTTAATAGTGTTCTCTTAGTGTGATGGCTTCTCTTTCCGTATCACCTGGTGCGCAGTCTGTAAATACAGGTAGGATTCAATCCTATGATGGAAGGTTCTCAGGAAATCTCCACCATTTAAGATATATTCGAGGGGGTGAGGAGATGGCTCAGGCAATAAAGCACTTGTCTTGTGTGAGGACCTGAGTTCCATCCTCAAAGACCAGGAGGAGAAAGAGAAAGGAACTCGTGTCCCACACATATCCTCACACAGGCTCCCACAGATGCACAAAATAAATAAACAAGTTTTTCTAAGCCAGCCACGGGATTTGGTGCTCACTTTTAACTCCAGAGCTGAGGAAGCAGAGACAGGCGGACAGATCAGGACTGGTCATGCAGCTTAGCCTTCTTGATGAGTTCTAAGTCTGTCTCAGAAAGGTGAACCATGCCTAATGAATGATATTTGAGGTTGTCCTCTGACCTCCACACACCCACACCATAACACACACACACACACACACACACACGAATGAAACATATTACTTGCCACAATGTCTGGAGAAACACAGTTGTTACCATAAAGTGGCAGCACTCCTCACAGTGAGGCCAGAGACCGGTTCCAAAGCTTCTTACTGCCCCACAGGCTGCCTTCCAGTGTAGGGTGTGCCTCTCACAGCGCAAGACAGTCTGGTCCTGTGCATTTTGTTTCCTTCACCCTCATTCCCCTTTCGCTCCCTCCCAATCCTACCTCATCCTGCCACAGTAGTCAAGGAGTCAAGGTCCTAAGAAGGGGATAGTGGAGAGTTGTCACTTCTGATGGCCTTCAAAGCACAACTTTACTTACCACCAACTCTCCTCACACTCTGGGGTGACCAAAGGGAATACACACACACACACACACACACACACAAACACACACACCTATTTAAATTCTTAAACAATCATGCTAATTAACATAAGACCCCCCACATTTTTAAAGATTCCTTTGCAAGGCCTGGTGGCTCATACCTGTAAATCTAGCCGTCAGGAGGCTGAGTTAGGAGGGCTGGACTCCATTGTGATTTCCAGGTTAGCCTGGGTTGCAGAGGGGACTCTGCCTCAAAGAAAACAAAACGTAAAAACAATTCACTTAATTGTGTTTTTAAACCGCGATACTAGTTCTAAAGTTTCAACAGTATCAAATCAGGCCTGTGTCTTCCCTCTTCCACCCGGCCCCCTTTTTTTCAGGCAATCAGTTTTCAATCCTAATTTAAGCCCTCTTTACTCTCTGCCTGCCCCTTTACACACCTGTCAGGTAAATTGCAATCAGGTACTCAGTGTTCCAGAATTGTTTATATTGTAACTCACTATAGGAAATGGATTCTTTTTCTTGTGTTACTTTAATTACCAAACCATAGAGTTATCACAAATTATTACATGTTAGCAGAGCTTATTACTAAAAGTGTTTTTTTTTTTTCAAGGAAAGAAAACACAATTTGTCTTGCCTTCACGAGGGACTGCAACTGTAAAACTAAAAATGGTTTTTATCAGTGAAAGCTCGGCAGGTAAAGGCATCGGCAGCCAAGCCTGAGGTGTGGGCTGGATCTCTGAGACCCACGTGCAAAGGTCAGAACTGACTTCTGAGAGCTGCTCTCTGAACTTGACACCTGAAGCATGGCACATGCACCCTCCCCTCCCCAACACACAAATAGATAAATGTGATTTATAAAAATTAATTTAAAAAAAAAGCAAGCAGTCTTATAAACTTGGTATTATAATATTAGTTACCGGACAGTCATTGACTAGAAATAACTTGTCCAGTCCTCGAGCCTGGGCCCTTGAGGAAGTTTACCGAGTTCACTGCCTGTCTTGGCACTGATGTAGAAGATACAATGGATAGAGTATCAAACTGACCAGCAAGCAGACTCAAATAGTAAAGATGAAGACCAGGCAGATGGCTCTGTGTATAAAGTGCTTGTCATGAAAGCATGAGGCCCAGAATTTAGACCCCTAGAATCTGTTTATAACACTAAGTGGGCATGGCAGTTGCCTGTAACTTCAGCATTGGGAGGCAGACGTAGGGGATCCCAGAAAGAAGCTCGCTGGCTAGACTAGCAAGAATGGTGAGTTCTGTGCCGGGCGGTGGTGCACGCCTTTAATCCCAGCACTTGGGAGGCAGAGGCAGGCGGATTTCTGAGTTCGAGGCCAGCCTGGTCTACAGAGTGAGTTCCAGGACAGCCAAGGGCTACACAGAGAAACCCTGCCTCAAAAAACAAACAAACAAACAAACAAAAAAAAAAAAAAAAAGAATGGTGAGTTCTGGGATCAGTGAGAGACCCTGCCTCAAAAAATAAAGTAGAGGGATCAAGGAAGACACCTAGTGTCAGTCTTTAACCTCCTCATGTCCACACATATGGGAATACACAAATATACATACATACATACTTAACACACACAAATAAATAAATAAATAAATAAATATTTGAGGACCTAGGTTGGTCAAAACTGGTATTTGCTGGGCCTGGAGAGATGGCTCAGAAGTTAAGAGCACTGGCTGCTCTTCCAGAGGACCCAGGTTCAATTGCCAGCACCCACGTGGCAGGTCATGACCACCTGTAATTTCAGTCCCAGGGGATCTGATGCCCTCCTCGAGCCTTTGTGGGCATGCATTCATATTCATGCATGCGGTGCACAGGCATACATGCAGGTAAAACACCCATACCCATAAAAATAATAAATAAAATGTTCAAAAATATTTTTTTTTAAAAAAATGGTATTTGTAAGAATGTAAAGTAGATGAGCCGCAACCAACATAATGAGCTCAAGATGAACATACAGAGTTGTCACTAGTGTCTGCTGGCCCGTCCAAACAGTGCAGCCCCTCAGGTATCCGGGTCTGTCGGATGTGTCACAAGCCACTCATTCCCAATAACAAAGAGCCAAACAGTCCTCCTCTTAGGAGAGGTCACATGTGGGAACAAAGAAAAAATACTTTCCCACAGGGAGCAGTGGGGGCTGGGACCAGTTCAGGGAGGGCAAAGACAAAAAGGTTCACAGGTGACCTTCATGAGAAGATGACAGATGAGTTAAGAAAGACTGGGTGGCAGAAAATGCAAGGAAGACAGGTCACTCTTTCCTGTGTGTGGGTTTTTTTTTTTTTTTTTTTTTTGGAGACAGTGTCTCATTATGTAAACCAGGTGTGCTGGTTGGATTTTTGCCAACTTGACAAAAGCTAGAGTCATCTAGGAAGAGGGAATTATCTCAGGGTTTATTTCCATTAGACAAGACCGTGGGGCATTTTCTGATTGATGATTGACATGAGAGGGCCCAGCCCACTGTGGGCGGTGTCACCCCTAAGCAAGTATTCCTGAGTTGTATAAGGTAGGTAATGAGAAAGCCCTGGGGAACATGCCAGTAAGCAGCATTTCCCTGGGGTCTCTGCTTCGATTCCTGCCTCCAATTTCCTGCCTCTAGTTCCTGCCTTGACTTCCCTTCACAATGGGCTACAACTATAAGCTGAGATAAATTCTTCCTTCCTCAAGTTGCTTTTGGTTGTGGGGTGTATCACAGTGGCAGAAAACAAACTAAGACACCAGGCTTGCCAGGAATTCCGGATCTCCCTCCTTAACTCTTGATTTTTGAGATTACAAGTGTGTGCCACCGTGCCTGGCCAATGCTGATTATTATTATTTTTTCTTTTGAGTCTTCTATTTATTCTTTAACAATTTCATAAATGTATACAATGTCTCTTATCCTCTCCACCAACAATGCTCCACTTCCAGACACCCCTTCAAGATTCCCCTTCCAACCTCCATGTCTTCACTTGGTTTTGGTTGGATTTTGTTTTGTTTTTGTTTTCTTTAAGAAATGATTCTATGTATATTGCCTGCATCTATGTATGTGCACCACATGCATGCATGCCTAGTGCCTGAAGAGGCCAGAAAAATGAGCCTTGTCACCTTGAACCGGAGTTACAGATGGTTGTGAACCACCGTGTGGGTGCTGGGACTCAAACCTGGATCTCTGGAAGAGCAGCCACTGCTCTTAACTGCTGGGCCATCTCTCCAGCCCCATGTTTTGTTTTTAAACCCACTGTGTTCCATTAGTGCTGTCGCAGTAATTGGACCCACAAATGCTGACTTCATCTTGTGCAGGTGACCTTAGCTACTGTGGGTTTGTGGGTGCCCACACACGTCATGTTCAGCAGACTCCGTTTCACAGCACCACCCCTCGCCCCTCACTCCACGGCTCTTACATTCTTTGTGCCTCAATTCTGCAGTCCTTAAACCTGCTGGTCACTGTTTAGAAAGTCACCACAGTGTAAGGAAGGGGGAAAGACTTCAGGGGGTGCTCTCTACAGCCTCGTAAACATTCCTGACTGTTTTGCTACTGTGAGTATGTGGTCCCAGTGAAGAAACAGGAAACACAGTACATCATCCATGCTGACTGACAATCAGAACTCCATCCTTAATTTCCCCTTTACAATATTTCACCATGGTCGAGTAGGTGAAGGCAGATCCTTGGGACCAACACAGTGGAAGGAAAGATTCGATTTCCTCTGGTTGTCTGTGACCTGCACCTACTCTTGGGTGCACACACATAAAATAAACAAACAAAATGTAAAAAAAAAAAATTAAATCAAAAGTGAAATACTCCAGCAGTTATGAGACATTTGAGTCCCCCACCGCCACCCCCAGCAAAGGGGGGGGGTCAAACTGTGGGACATTATTTTCTTAAAAACTTAACACAACTAATTAATACAACATATGTATTATTTATGTTATGATTTTTCTTTTCTTTTTTTGGTAATAATTACAACTCAAAGGACATTCTTTTTTCCCCTCTTTTACATGTAAACATAACGGATATTTATGTATCCGAATATACTATAATTGACTAGTTGTTTTGCTAGTAATTACTCTTCATGTCGAAGCTAATTCACAATTATGGTTTATATATACATAATATAGTGTTAATTGCTGTCTAGCCATCTCAGAAATATTTTTTAACTTTTTGTTGGTTCTTTGTGAATTTCACATCATGTAACTCAGTCTCATCCATCTCCCCTCCCCTTCTACGAGCCCTCCACCCTTGCAACCTGAACCCCCAACAGAGAAAAACAATCTTGTTGTGGATGCTGTAGTGTGTCACAGTGTGCCCACAGTACACCCCTTTGTCCACACTTCTTTGCTTCCAAATGTTCATTGCAATGAGTCATTGGTCTGGTACGAGGCCTCTGGCCTCTGCTAGTCTATTGATACTGGACCCTCACTGGGACATCTCTCAGGTATCTTGTGGTCGCCCTGTGTCATGGAGATCCTGTAGTTTTAGATCTGTAGGACTGGCTCCTTCATGCACTCCAGCAATTCATCAATGAGGTAGATATTGGGGCGGATCAATTCAAAGCCCCGGATCTGAGTCTGCAAGGTATCTGAGCAGGTCAGCCCACTAACTCTCCCACTCTCCTGACCTGAGGGCTGGCTCACCAGCAACTCCTCCCCCCAACCAGAGCCACCTCTACCCTGCTGCCCAGGAGAGGTGCAGGGCCCACTCTCCCAAATGCTGCAGCAGGTGAGGGGCAGAACCAGCTCTTCCTCTCTCATGAACTGAGGATCAGTTCTCCTGCCTGCCAAAGGTACTGAGGAGTAAGGGGGGAAGAGAGTATCTCTCCCTCATCCATTCCACAGGGAGATGAGTGGCAAGGCCAACTAACTCCCCCACGCTCATATCCTCAGGCTGGCTCACCCGCAACTCCCAAAAGTGTGTGTGTGTGTGTGTGTGTGTGTGTGTGTGTGTGTGTGTGTGTGTGTGTGTGTGGTTGTTGTTGTTGCTGCTGCTGCTGCTGTTGCAGAGTCACAGACCCAGTAGCAGCACAGATCAGGACCCCACCATGGTCCCAGGTGGCCATTACCCAACTACTCACATCAGGGTGTTCCTCACTACCTTATGTCTACATTTCTGCCTCTCTTCATTGTGTTTACATCTTCCTGTTTCTCTTTCTTTTACATTTCTCCACCACTTGCTTACTCCTCTTAATGGCGCCCAGAGTTTCTGAGTGTGTGGGCCATCTCAGGAATGATCTCAGGACTGTTATGCACCTGTTTGTTCATTCTAGCACCAGGAAGGGGTCCTGCTGCCACACACACACCTGCCCTCCAGGCCTCCTCAGCACCAGACTGGTGGGCATCTTCGGCTAGTCACTGTCCAGGCCCCATGGCCCTGGGTTGGTGATCATCTTGGGCTTGCTCCTCACCCAGGAGCAACTCAACCCTAGTGGTCCCATTTGAGGGTTTGTCTGTCTCAGGCTCATTCCCACTAGGGGTCCGTAGTCCAGGTGAGGCTCTTCTAGTCTCTGGCTCACTTCCTGTCCTGAAAGCCCATCTAGGCCTGCATGGTACCAGACTGGTGGTCATTTTGGGCTAGCTTCCTGTCTGGTCCTCATGGTGCTGGACTGATGGTCATCTCAGGCTCTCTTTTTGTTTCAGGGAGTGTTAGGCTACCAATCATTCAGATGTTCATAGGTCAGGACACTGAATATAAACATGGCCTCTCCCCTCTCTGTCATTTCCTGACACATATGTGACACAGCAGCCACACCTGCAGAGCCTCTAGGGGCAGGGGAGTTTTTGTTAGGTAGGTAGGTAGGTAGTTTGCTCATTTAGCAACAACTAAGCACAGCCAGAAAAAAAGCATAAAGTATTGAGAAAGTCCTTCTTTGGGGTATTTATGTCTTAACTTATGTAACTGCTGGTGTAAAGAGGGCAAATCCAGCCTCGGGTGTATTTAAATAACTCACAACTGAGACTTAAGATGGCATGATATGACTTGCTACAGAGATAAAGATTTTTCCCCAAAGAGTTTGTGGCCAGAAATTCTAAAATGAGTTTCTAACAACAGGCATTCACCCTAAACTCAGTTTCCCAGAAATAGGGAACGGTAGAAAACCCCACTGCATATCCACTTTGGAAATTCTTTTCTTCTTTTATCCAACAGCTTTTAGAAAATAAGCATCTTGAGCTTGGCATGGTGGTGCACACCTTTAAGCCCAGCACTCAGAGGCAGAGGCAGGTGGGTATTTGAGTGTAAGGTCACCCTGGTCTACAGAGTGAGTTCCAGGACAGCCAGAGCTATACAGAGAAACCCTGTCTCAAAGAAGAAAAAAGAAAGAATGAGAGAAAGAGAGAAAGAAAAGAAGGAAGGAAGGAAGGAAGGAAGGAAGGAAGGAAGGAAGGAAGAAAGGGAAGGAAGAGAAAAAGAAAAAAGACCATCACCACCAAGAAGTATCTGATGAACAGTCCCCGCTTCTAACAGTCTGAGCAGCCCAGTGTTGAGGCATTCTCAGACAGGTCATGACACACAATAAACAATGAAGTCTCACAACATCTGTCAAACCTTTTTTGGGGGGCTACTTTGCCAAGATACGTGTCATTGGACATCGATCTTCATAGGTAGGAGAACTGGAAGATAATTTTTACTTCTGCTCAAGAACAAAAGGGAATGCTGGGCTCAGGATGCGGCTTAGCTGGTGGAGGGCTTCCTGACATGGGCAAAGCCAGAGGATCTGTCTCTAGCATGGTACACGTGGAGCTTAGTGGCTCACGCCTGTCATCCCAGCACTTGGGAAATAGAGGCACCAAGATCAGAAATCCTAACAGGGCTAGCTTGGTGTAGAACTCAATAGTAGAACATTTGCCTAATGTGTGAAAAGCCATGAGTGCAATCTCCAGCAATAAACAAACTGATAAATAGAAGAATGATAGATGATAGATAGATAGACAGACAGACAGACAACTGACCAATAGATGATAGATGATACACAGAGCGTCCTGGCTAGTTTATATCAATTTGACACAGCTGAAGTCATCTAAAAGAAAGGAACCGCAATTGAGAAAATGCCTCCATCAGATTGGGCTGTAGGCAAGGGCATCTTCTTGATCAGTGATTGATGTGGGAGAGCCTAATCTGTTGTGGGTGGGCCACACCTGAGCTGGTGGTCCTAAGTGCTAGAAGAAAGCAGGGTGAACAAGCCAGTGATCACACTCCCCCCTGGCCTCTGCACCAATCAGCTCCTGCCTCCAGGCTCTTGCCATGCTTGAGTTCCTGCCCTGAGTTCCTTCAATAAAGAAGTGTACTGTGGAAGTGTGAGACAACACACTTGCCCCCGAGCTGCCTTTGGTTATGGTGTTTCATTACAGCAGTAGAAACCCTAAGACACACAGATAAATAGATAGATTACATTAGATTAGATCATCATAATAGACAATACAAGTTGGTCGTGGTGACATAAGCCTGTTATCCTGGCACTTAGAAAGTGGGAGGCGGGAAGATGAGGAGTTCAAGGTCAGCTTCAAATTCGTGGTGAGTTTAAGACCTGTCTGGCTCTCCAGAGAATCTTTCTCTCAAAGATAAATAAGTAAGTAAGTAAGTAAATAAATAAATAAAAATAAAGCAATCTACATCTTGCACTTAAAATAAAATTAACAGTATAGAGATGCTCTTAAAAACATAACTTTCTATCATAATTGCCTTGGTTTCCCTGTCAACATTTGACTATACTGATCCGGTCTTCAGGAGCCTGTCTAGGTGCCCTGGGTGATGCAATCACTGTAGGCTTCCCCATGGAGGCACCTGATCCTGCACATCATACAGAAAGCCTGGTCACTGTGAACTCAGGAAATAGCTTTTTTTCTTCTCCCTGGAAGCATAAGTCAGATGACATTTTCTTCTTTGCCCCAAGAAAATTCATGATGTGAAGGCGTCACAAGCTACCCATATGTCTGTCCACCCGTCCGTCCGTCCATCCGTCCGTGCTTCAGTGAGTTGGTTAGTATCCCTTTGACTCGGACTCCCCACTGTCAAACACAGGACAACGTAGTACCTGCCTCTTAGGGCCCTACTGGAGGTCAGGGGCAGTGGCTCACAAAGGGGACCTCCAACACTTCCAGTATTATCTCTTGTATTACTTATCATGTCCAATGTAGGAATTTTATTATGATCATTTTCTCCCAAGCCCTTGTCAGCTCAGTGACTACGTAACAAATACTCAACAATTTCGTCCATCATATGTATGCAGACAGAATTTGGCCGTGATTCTGCCTGGCTCAGTCTTCTCAGTATTACTGATGCACTTGCCTACCTATCTACTGTCAGCCATCACCTCTTTCCCTCATGTGTGGATGACTGTCAATGTCCTTGTCAGACATACACTGCTCTTTGTGCCCTGGGTCACTTTTGGCTGTCTCTTCTAAAGCTGTTCTTCTCATGAACAAATCTTAACAACAACAACAAAAACCTCAGTCCTTCTTGCCCCACCTACAGGATTCAGTTGAGTTAATACTTAACAAGGTCCTTAAAGGGGGTTAGGGGGAGCTGGACATGCTGGCACATGCCTGAAATTCCAGCAAAGAGGTTAGGAGGAAATAGTGCTGCTTTGTTGCAAGTTTAAGGCTAGCCTGGGCTACACAGCAAGACCATATCTCCCCAAAGTGGTGCATAGGATATTGGGGTTATAGTTCACTTGGTAGGTTGCTCACCTAGCACACACAAGGCATTGAGTTTATCCTCTATATTGCATAAATCATATTCCTCTAGCCCCAGCATTTAGACAGTGGGGGCAGAAGGCTCCGAAGCTCAGACACTTCCAGATCACCTAGGATATATGAGATTATGAGATTTTTAATTCCAATAGTGGGGGTGGAAATGTCTAACATAAATAAGGCCTTGAGTTCAATCCCCATCCCCGCACTGCAAAAGGGGGGGTGGGGTGCTGTTTATGCATTTGGTGCTGATGAGAAGGTGAATGGGTTAACATCACTGTCTCATCATCCCTGTGGCCACTGCCAGCTAGCATCATCCTTCCCCAGCCGGTGTCTCCTAGGTTGTGTGAGGCCAGAGGGGTTATGGAGTCTGTAGTTATTATCAGTTGCCCTTCTCTGCTTCTGGGTGTTTGACTTGCTCTCATGACACCAGAACAAAATACACAGCTCCCCAGTGCCCACCCACCCACCCAGCATAGGCTTTGCCCTTTGAGGTCCTTGCCTACCTTTTCCTCAGCAAGTGGGTCTGCTCCTGATTGAACCTCTGCCCAGAATTACTGGCTGCTTAGCTTTCCCTGACTTATTCTTTCTCTCAAATCCAGCCAGAAGGTAAAAGCCTAATTAAACCTGAGTCAACTGCTTTACTTTATTCAGAGGACGGGTTTTGATGATTCTCATCCTTAAAAGTCAAGCCATTCTTGGAGGAAGGTCTCAGTGACACGTACAAAATTATTGCCAATTCACTGAAAGTTTGCAATCCAAACCTCTGCTTAAACTAGCTTGCAGTTTTTGTTTTTGTTCTTGTTTTTGTTTTTTACCTCAAACAAAATCAAAATCCATAAACAAAAAATTTTCAAGACAGAGTCTTGCTCTGAAACCCAGGCCACCCTCCAATCTTTAGTAACTTCGTGCTACAGCCATCTGAGTGCTGGGATTACAGGTGTTTGCCACCATGCCCAGCATTCAAAATCTAACACGCTGTGCTCTCTAAACCCACCTAGTAAGTCATACATGGTGGGACACTCCTGTAATCTCAGCACCTGGGAATTAGAGGCAGGAGGATCAGGAGTTTAGGTCATCCTTGGTTACATAATGAATTTGAAGTCAGCTTGAGTTACATCAAACAAACAAGGGCTGGAGAGATGGCTCAGCAGTTAAGAGCACTGACTGCTCTTCCAGAGGTCCTGAGTTCAATTCCCAGCAACCATATGGTGGCTCACAACCATGTGTAATGGGATCCGATGCCCTCTTCTGGTGTGCCTGAAGAGAGCAACAGTGTACTCAGGTATATAAAATGAATACAATCTGAAAACAAACACACAAACAAACGAATAAATTGAAAGCAAGGGGTACTAGATAAGTTTATTCGGTCATTCATTTGCTTGATTCTGGTCTCCTTTGTTTCATTCTCTTTAAACTCTTGCCATACAAACTCCTTCCTGCTCAGACACGTCAGGGTCTTTCTCCTGACCATCCATTCTGCCTCGAGTTCCATTCATTTTGAGATTATCACATAGTTCATCATCTGGATGTTGGCTGGGACCCAAACACCTTGTAGGTTCTAAACCATCACCATGATCCACATTGATTGCCACCACAAACCTTAATCACTGTCTGACATTGCTTTGAACGCTGCATGTGAAGCTCCCTCTTAGGATGTAATCTCATGTGAAGCTCCCTCTTAGGATGTAATCTCAGCCCCAGCATGGTGGTGTATACCTGTAATCCAGCACTCAGGCAGGGAGGACGGGGGGGGGTGTGGATTATCAGGAACTCAAGATTCTCCCTGGCTACACAGTGATTTTGAAGCCCTGGGCTAACAGAGACACAGTCTCAAACAAACAAACAAAACCCAAAAACAACAACAACAATAACAACAAAAGGTGGAGGAATGAAGAAGAGTGTTCGGTAAGATGGCTCACAGAGTAAAGACATTCACCACCAAGTCAGGATGATTTGAGTTCAAGTCCTGGAACTCACATAATAGAAGGAGAGAAGCTGGTCCTGCAAGTGCTATAGCATGAGTTCAATCTCTCTCTCTCTCTCTCTCTCTCTCTCTCTCTCTCTCTCTCTCTCTCTCTCTCTCTCTCCCTCTCCCTCTCCCTCTCCCTCTCCCTCTCCCTCTCCCTCTCCCTCTCTCCCTCCATCTCTTTCTCCATTTTTGTCTCTGTCTCTCTGTCTACCTCCATCTTTTCTCTCTCCCTCTCTCTTTCTCTGTCTCTGTCTGTCTGTCTGTCTCTCTCTCTCTCCCTCCATCTCTTTCTCCATTTTTGTCTCTGTCTCTCTGTCTACCTCCATCTTTTCTCTCTCCCTCTCTCTTTCTCTGCCTCTCTCTCTCTCTCTCTCTCTCACACACACACACACACACACACACACAAAATCAGTCACCAATGCAATTAAAAATATTATGTTCAGGGCTAGAGTAATTGGTCAGTGGTTAAAAGCACTTCCTGCTCTTGCAGAGGACCAGAGTTTGGTTATCAACACACACGTGGGGAGGCTCACAGCCACCTGTAACACTGACCCCTAGGGAAAAGGATGCCTTCTTCTGGCCCCCAGCAACTGCACTCATGTGTGTGTATCTCCTCTGCTCACATGTACACATGTGATTTTAAAACATCATCATAATAGATTTTTTAAGCATTCCCTTCACCTACCCCACCCAAGGTAATCTCCACAGGAAAGGCTACAGACTGACTACTGTATCCCTCCTACCTAAGGAGGAGACTGAGTCTCAAACAGACTAGAAGATCGGCTTGAGATCTCCAAGTTTGAAGATCGAGAGTTTGAAGTTTTGAATTCAACCTTCAACTGGAAATTCTAAAATCCATTGCATAATAAGCCATGCAATGCACTTTAGTAGATAATTATTTTAATTATCTAAAATTATGGAAAAAGAAAAGCTGTCTTTAGTACTCTCAACGATTGTAAATAGCTAACTTGAGTGAAATTATTTGTCTTTCTTTCTGCATTAAAATGATTGTTCCACAGACAAAGAGAAAAAAAATAAGAGTTTAAGTGAACGCTCTTTGTATCTGAGAAATTATTTTCGTATTAATAAAATAGGTTTTTACCTTAACTCTTCTATTTTTAATGAGCTAAAAGCTGACATTAAAGCCATATCCTTGTTCCTTGACAGGAAGTTGTTAAAACATATTTGGAACACTTTGTAGTCGATGAGCTCATGTACTTTTGAACCAAATTAGCTTTTAAATTAGTGTCTTAGGTCTTCTTTAACAAATGTTTCTTAGTGTCACCATCAAGCGGAGGTGTGGTCAATGACCCGTGCATTCAGAGTAAGCGGGAGACAGAGATGCAGAAAGCGTGTCCTAAGAAAAAAGACAGTGATGGCTCTTAAATTAATAACAGGATTTTCAAATACTAATGCATGTTCTTCTAAAAGGCTCTGTGATTTCCCCTGCCCCTCATTACTCTAGATTTTGTTTCGTCTCCTTTTTCTTGCATCAAAGAAATACATGTACTGAATTATAACGCCAGGCCTGCTGATACTGATGCTTCTTGGTCTCTCATGATTACACATTCCTTTGAGCCCACTACTAGAAAGGAGGAGCTGTGAGTTTCACTGTACACAGGGCTCGACCTGCCTTCTGCAACAGACACTTCTCTTCCCTTAGCTTTCTCGGGCTAGTGACAGATGTTTTTTTAATTAGACCAATTGTCAGCAATGTTTTTATATCCTGACTATTGTTCACAGCTGAGTCAAGTATGATTGCCTATCTTCTTTTTTTTTTTTTTTCTTCAAACCCTTGGCATTAAAAATTGCTTTGGGGCTAGACAGACCGCTCAGTCAATAAATCGCTTGCTTCCAAAGCATAAAGACCTAGGTTTGTATCTCTAGAACCCCCATAGAAAGCTGGGCACAGTGGCATGCATTTGGAATCCAGTGATAGCAATACGGACATGGAGACCCTTGGCAGGTTAGGGTGGGATCCGGAGAGCTCACTGGCCAGCTATCCAAACCTACCTGGTAAAGCTCCAAGCCTATAATAGAACCTGTCTCAAACAAAAGATAGATGACAACCTAACCAATATAACCCCTCACAGACATGCCCAGAGGGTAAGTAGTTCCTCACAGATGTGCCTGGAGACTTGTTTGGTGTTCCAGAGCCAATCAAATTGACAACATTAACTATCACAATAATACTTTACATATAAGGTTTTAATTTGTTGTTACTATGACAAAACACCCCATGTAAGCAACCTAAGGGAGGGAAGGACTTCTTTGGCTTATGACTTCCAATTCACAATCATCACTGAGGACAGTCAGGATGGGAACTCAACCAGGAGCAGAAACCATGGGGGAACACTGCTTGCTGGCTCACTAACGGTCGTGCATCATGATAGAATGTGTGTTTCGCATGGTTATGGACCTGGGTTCAATCTCTAGCACTAATTAGGGAAGGAAAAGAAAAGAAGAGAAGATATCAAACCAGAAAAAGATTGAAAGGTAGAAGCAAGCCTGGATATATAATTGAAAGAACACCATATATTGTGTGTTGATGAAGCCAGGCTAGGTGGTACTACCTATAATCCCAGCATTCCAGAGGCTGAGACAAGAGGGACACAAGATGAAGAACACAGTAAGTTCCAGGCAGGCCTGAGCTATACTGCAAGCCATAAATTCTCTGTCTCTGTCTCTGTCTCTGTCTCTGTCTCTGTCTCTCTCTCTCTCTCTCTCTCTCTCTCTCTTTCTCTCTCTCTGCCTCTCTCTCTTTCTCTCTCTCCCTCTCCCTTTCTTTCCCTTTCTCTCTGTTTCTGCTCTGTCTCTGTTTCTTGTATGTGTGTGTGTCCCTCTCTCTGTCTCTCTCTCTAAATAGATATAAGTAAGATGGTGTAATAAGTTTTTTAAAAATATGTATTCTTTTGGAACCACATAGAAATGTAAACATATTAAATTTCACAAAACTGATGCTATGTGAATTTCATTTAATAAAAACCATAATAATAAGAATGCATTGAATAGGACTGGAGAGATGGCTTCAAGGTTAAGAGCAGTGTCTGCTCTTCCAGGGGTCCTGAGTTCAATTCCCAGCAACCACAACCATCTATAATAAGATCTGGTGCCCTCGTCTAGTGTGTAGGCATACATGCAGACAGAACACTGTGTACATAATAAATAAATACATCTTTTTTTTTTTTTAAAGAATGTATTGCATAGTTTTATGTGCCAGGCACAGGTTGTGTGTATCTGCCACATTTTCTTAGGAAAATTTGATCACCTTGAAGTTTCTTTTTCCTTTCTGATCTGTAGCATCAAGATAGCTGATACATAGATAGATGATAGATAGATAGATAGATAGATAGATAGATAGATAGATAGATTTGATGGTTTAGAAAATGTTTTCAAAAATTATGTTTAATGACCTCAGGTTGACTCTGAAATGGTGTACATGTCTGTAATTCCAGCATCTAGAAGTATGGGTAGGAGGAATTAGAGTTCTAGGCCTGCCTGGGCTACACAAAGTCCAAAACAAAACACCTTTGGCAGGACCAAAGACTCTAGTTTTAGGTCAAATATGATATAGGCAGGCATGCATCTGGGTCAAAATCACAGTTACAAGCAAGGATTTAGACTTCCAATTCAGAAAAAAAAAAAAAAGCAACTCAGGAGGGGCTCTAGAGAGGAAGCAAGCTGGAGACCAACCGTGAAGCAGCATGGGGGAGCTCCCAGCCAGCCTTCCCTAGCTTGCCCTGCCATCTAAGGCTTATGCACCTTCCCAACCCCAACCAATCTACAGAGCTATAATGCACAAGGCCCATGCGTGCACACACACACACACACACACACACACACTAATGTCTGATAAGCACTGGCCTGGAGAACAAACGGAGCAGAGCAGAGCTCAGGCTTCCAGAGCCTTGGTTTTGAAGGTGTGATGCTGCCCTCCTGCAGCCTCAGCAGCTTGAGAGGCTGGCACAGGAGGAGTGTTTGAGCCCAGGAGTTGGCTGCAGAGCAGGCTAGGTGACATAGCAAGAGACTATCCCTAACTAGATGATCAGGTACCTCTTCATGGGAAACAATGGTTCTAATTTAGGTGTTCTGGTCCTTAGACCCATGGGAAAGTACCTAGAATTTTGTGTCATAGAAGAAAGTCAATTTACCATGCTATTTAAAATGTATAAGAAATTAGCAATTTTACTTTACAATAAGCCATAGAAAGAGTTGGGAAGAGATGGGATAAAAATGTAGAAACAGAAGGGAAAATTCAGGGGTGGAGAGATGGCTTGATGGCTAGGGAAGCCTATTGCTCTTGCTGGGGATCTGGATTTGGTGCCCAGTGCCCAGCCTCCATGTTTGATGGCTCACAACCATCTGTAACTATAGCGCTGGGTGAACCTGATACTATCTTCTGGCCTCCATGGGCCACCACTTCTTATACATGCACATTCATGAAAATAAAATGTAAAAATCTAGAAAGTATATGTATACACACACACACACAAAATTCTTTCTAAATTTTTATTCTATATGCAGTAGGTTGTAATTGCTATTCAGTATATAATGCATTTGTTTGGATTTTGCATTAAACTCCTCTGTCCTCACTTAAGACAGCCTCTAGAGTAATCACTTGCTATTTAGCTTGCTTTAGCTAAGAGAGTTAAGGGTTGTTTGATTTCATTAGACAATGGAGTTAATTCGCGCATCAGCGGGAGAGAGGACAGAGCGCTACAAACCCACAGAAAGCTACCTCCCACCTACATGGGGTCACCATGGCTGCCTCAGTTAAAATTTTGTCCTTGTTACATACACTTACAAGGCATCTTAGGAATCACCAATCAGCATAAAATCTGCAGATAAGCAGTGCTCTCCTGCTTGCACTGCCTCTTGCATCTCAACTTCCCAGCAGGAACATGTTTACCCTGCTTCTTAGTGGGCAGTCCCTAAGGGATGAGTCTCCATTTTTATCCTGCAATGGATTCTCTAGACCAGCAAATTCAGGGAAGCTATGAATCAATCAAGCACACAAAGAGCTTCCTCTGAACCTGGCTCAGAGGGAGGAGGGATAAAATAATGAAACTGAGAATATATTTAAGGGGTATGGTCTCTACCTTTGAGCAGGTTATTGCCCTTGGCAGAGATTTGTTTCTTTGGTTGTATGTTATCTGTTGTTTTTTAAGGTTTAGTTTTATGTTTTAATTATGTGCATACGTATGCACACGTGCAGTCAGGTGCCCAAGGAGCCTAGAAGAGGGTGTCAGATCCCCTGGAGCTAGAGTTCCAGGTGGGTGCTGGGAACTGACCTTTTATCCTCTGAAAGAGCCAGGGCTACTGAGGGCTGAGCCAGCTCTCAGCTCCCATTGTTTCCAAAAGACACAAAACCAAGCAAGAAACCACTGGAACATGTGTGTTCCTCCCATAGAAAGAGGAGGGGACATGGAAAGAAGATGGCAGAGGCCTCCTGCCTAGTTTGCCTAGTCTAATCTATAATCTATAAGCCATGGGCCACAGGGAGAGACCCTGACTCAAAAAAATACAGTGGATAATAGGACATCTGAGATTGATCGCTGACCTCCACACACATATGCACATATACCCCCTCCCATATGCATGCACACACACGCGCACAACACGACGCCCAGCTTACACAATGCTAGGGTTCTAACTCAGGCTTTCGTGCATACTAGGTAAATGCTCTCAACTGAGCTACGTTCCGGGCCCCTCAAGGCTGATATTCAACTGTCTTGTTTATGGTTGGCATATCTATCAACACAGGCTTTGAGGGACCTCATGGCTGACCATGAGTTCTCAGCGTACTTACACAGTGATGTTTACACCATGGTGTGTACCGAATTCTGTAGAAGGGAAAACACAGTCAGCCTGGCAACTAACTATCTTTGAGGTAAAGCAGAGTGAATCTTGGGGTGTGGGGGATCTGATACTGACCATAGAGTAATTTGATCCTTCAGAATTTAAAGAGACGACGTTAAGAAACTCAAGCAAATACGATAGGGGATGATGGGGTGGGATGTCTCTAACTGACTCAGCATCCGGACTTGAGGGGGTCTGAATCAGAACACTGATGCTGGCGGCGCAGCCAGGATAGTCAGTGCACATCCATCTGGATATTTCAGAAGCTGAATTCACTTTCTATCTATAGCATCCCTCGGTTTGAATTTCCTTTATTTCCCAAGATTCTTGCAGAGGAACCATGGAAGTGCTGTAACTCTCTCTCACCATGTCCCTCCCTGACCAGCTCTCATCAACCTCGTTATCCCTCCCGAGCACATCCTCAGTCAGGATGAGCAGAAATCTAGGATGGTGGCTTATAAAACCCGTGGCTGCTTTACTTGAAGGACGAATTTTGGAAAGCTTTGCTCCCCTTTGTGTATTTTTAAGTTGGCATCTAAAAATGTTCTCAGTGGGTTCAAATAGTTGCAAAAGATGTCATTTCTGGCATAATGATATTTTAAGATAGCCCAGTTCCGGCATTTATTTATTTATTTATTTAGGCGGAGTCTTATGTAGCCCAGGCTATCCTCAAATTTACTATGTAACCAAACATAACCTTGAACTTTGATCCTCTGTTTCTGCTTCTCCCAAGTGCTTGGTGGTAGATACATACTCCTGCACTAGGTTTTATCCAGTGCTGGGGATAAAATGCGGGGCTTTGTGTATGATAAGCGAACAGTGTACCAACTTAGCTACACCTGCAGACCCAATTGCATCACTCTTTACCCAAATCCTCTAGAGATTGCAGCTAATAGATACTGGCTTTGTAATGCAGATTCAAAAGCTTACTAGGTCCCCAGTGCCTGGTACAGAGAAAGTACTGTTTATCAGCTTAGAGAGGAAGAGGGATGTCTAGAAAGAGTTGGGAAGAGACAAAATGCTATCAGTGCCTCTTAGGAGGGATTGTAGCCAGTGATGCTATCTCACCCTGCATGCCCTTAGCCCATGGCTACGTCCCCTCTCTGCCATGGTCTCTTTCTGCCATTTTCGGTCTATACTTGGTGGATCCCACTGCTTCTCTGCCAGAGAGCTTGTGCCAGTACACAGGAGACTGTGCGCTTAGCTACAGCATCAAAACTGTGGGAATTGACTCAGCCAAGCCAGACAAGAGGACATCTAAAAGGCCCTGGTCTCCTTTCCCTCTGGGCAAAGCTTGTGGTATACAGAGGCTTCTTGGTAGCTCCCTGCTCCCTACCCCCGAAGGACTGAGTCCTGGTAGCCCACAGTGGTGATATGACACAGGTCTTTGTTCCATTTCTGTCTCGTGGTCTGCCCTCATGCCCTCACTTATACTTTCCCTCTTTATACGTCTTCCTTTGATGCTTAATATCGCTGACCAATTTAACAGTACCCAAGAGACACGCCTCTTGGCATATCTGAGAGTTTCCGGACTGGATTAACTGAGCTGAGGAGACTAGCTGTAGGTGACACTATTCCACGGGCTGAGGCTCGGAACCCATAATGGCTCTGGGGTTAAGAACATCTCATCACTCTTCCGGAGGATGCGGGTTCAGTTCTGAATACTCGCACGGAAGGGAATATCTGGAACTCTGGGTCCTGGAAATCCAATGCCTCTTCTTACTTCTTTGGGCACACACGTGTTACCTAAACATACTCAGGAACAAACATATACACATAAAATAACTTTTTTTTTTTTACAATAAAGAATGAACAAGGGGGCTGGAGAAATGCCTCAGCCGTTAAAGGCTAGGCTCACAACCAAAAATAGAAGAATGAACAAGGGGACTGGGGAGCTTGCGTGCACGCACATACTCGTTTTGTTTTGTTTGTTTTGTTTTGTTTTCGAGACAGGATTTCTCTATGTAGTCCTGGCTGTCCTGGAACTCACTCTGTAGACCAGGCTGGCCTCGAACTCAGAAATCCGCCTGCCTCTGCCTCCCAAGTGCTGGGATTAAAGGTGCACACCACCACTGCCCGGCTGCACATACTCTTATACATGCATAACATACACACACATACAGAGAGAGGAGAGAGAGAGAGAGAGAGAGAGAGAGAGAGAGAGAGAGAGAGAGGGAGAGAGAAGCTGATCTTGAGTAGTCTGTATGTTTCTAGAAGATCTGTTCTAAGTGGACCTCTGTCATTCTCGAGAACGGCTGAACTACTAAAAATTGCAAATAGCTTCTAGTGGCAACGGAGACCTCCAGCTCTTCAGGGCTCACAAAAAGCTCTTTGTGTTAAAGGTGACATAGGGTATGACTTGGGGGGGGGGGGTCTGTAACTTCAGGCTAAAGTAGGGACACTTCTGTATTTTCTCCAATTTAGATCACCTAAAAGAAAGAAATGTGCTATTAATTTCTGTTCATAGAATATTATATTTTATTTGAAACAGGGTCCTTGCCCAAAGTGACCTTGAACTCACCTCCACTCTCCAGCCTCAACCTCCTGAGTGCTGGGACCACAGGTGTGTGTCACAATGTTTGACAAAAAAACAAACAAACAGACAAAAACCAAAAAAATAAAAAATAAACCTTTTAAATTTATTTTATTTTTTAAATAAAATGACATCATCCCCTCTCCCATCCTCTTCCTTCAACCCCTCCCAGTTCCTTCCCTTAAATTCATGACCTCTTTTTCTTTAATTATTATTGTGACAAATAAATATTTAAACACAACCCGCTGAGTCAGCTTGGTGTGGTTTGCCTGTGTATGTTTTAGGGCTGACTGATGGTTATTAGACAACCATTTAGGGAGTTCCCTGGGGAAGACTAATGCTCCCCCTCGCTGCATCATTAATTGCCTGTTGCTGGTTGTCTAGGGGTAGGACCCCACGAGATTTCCTCCCTCTACATGCCTGTTAACTGGTGGTGTCATGTTCTGGTCTTGGTTCACGGGCGTGGCTTTCCTATCATACCCAGAAGTTAGAACTCCCACAGCAGTCTTTCTGGACCTCTGGCCTTTCTAATCTTTCTGTTTCCTTTCAGCCTAGGAGTCGTGTTATAGATGTGATTTTAAAACAAACAATGCTATGGTTTAGTTTTGAGGCTCTGGCAAGAGGTGGTCACTTTCTCTTCACGAGCAATCAGTTAAGAACAGATCCCACTCGTTCTCTTTCGTGAACTCTCACATGCCCTGCGAGTCCCTGTGTGTGCTGACCAGTTTCTATGTTAACACCACATAAACCAGGGTCATTTGGGAAGAAGAAAACTCAGTTGAGGAACTGCTTCCATGACATTGGCGGGTAGACATTTCTGTAAATCATTTTTCTTCATTAAAGATCGGTATGAGAGAGCCCAGCCTACTGTGGGTGGTACTATAGCCCTGAGCAGGTGGTTCTGGGTTGCATAATAAAAGCAGGCTGAGCAAGCCTCGAGGCCTGAGCCAGTAAGCAGCTCTCCTCCATGGCTTCTTTTCAGTTCTTACCTTGAGTCCCTGCCCTGACTTCCCTCGGTGATGGACTGTGCCCTGAGAAGTATAAGATGAAATAAACCCTTTCCTTCCCAAATTGCCTTTGCCTATAAGGATTTATCACAGCACTTAGAATCACTAAGACACTATGAGTTCATCTTAATTGCCCCAGGGTCAATTACTGGACAATCTGGGACAGCTCGCAGAGCCCAATGGCTATTCAAATAAGCAAATTATAAGCTTGCCTCAGCCACTGCTTCCCACCAGACTACTGGCCCTGTACCTAACCAGGGGCTGTGGCTCCCAGACACTGTGAGTAGATGCAGCTTCTTCCTGTTCTCTTGGTCTGCATCTGATGTAGCCACTGAGTGGCCACGTTGTGCCTCACTGGGGCACTGTGTTTAAGATATGGGGTGAGCATGCTTCCCTGGTTTTTCTTTTTTAAATATTTGGTTGGTTTTCCTCTGCAAAGTGGAAAAGGAAGGACTTTTGTTGACCGGCTCAAGGCTACTTTAAAGGATATATGTGTGGGTCCTTTATTTAGGGTCAATAACAGGTGCAGAGGAGTTGACTTGGCTGTTAAGAGTACTTGTTGCTTTTTCAGAGGACTGGCATTCCATTCCCAGCACCCACATATGGCCGCTCCAAGCCGCCTGCAACTCCAGCTCTAAGGGATCTGACGCCATCTTCTGCCCTTCATGGGTATCTACATGCATGTAGACTGTGTTTGTGCGCAGAGGGTCTGGGGGGGGGGAGTGTGCATGCACACGAACACACACACACACAAACACGTACGTACGTAAGTATGTAAGTAAGCAAATAAATAAATAAATAAATAAATAAATGCCATATAAATAAATACACAAATAAATCTCTAAGGCCAACAGAAGAGAGACCTGAGAGGCCTGAGGTCCTGTCTGCATTGCCCAACTCCCCATACCGGGTGCCTCTCCAAGCAATGAATGAGGTACCAGAAGGGTTCTGGTTGTGGAACTGTCTATAAAGCAGTCTCCAGGAGGGAACATAAATTCTGAATGGAAGAAACAGCTCTCTTCTCAGACAACAGTAAAGCTACCATAACTCATTGCAACTGCCACAAGAGTCGTGTGATGGTTAGTGTTCATTATCGGCTTGGCAGAATCTAGAATCACCAGGGAGATGGGGCTCTGGGCATGCCTGTGGATAATTATTTTGATTACATTAATGTGGGAAGGCCCATCTTAATCAACGGGACCATTCCCTGAACAGAGTATTGTGAACCATATAAAGAGGAAAAGACAGGCCAAGCATGCATTCATTGCTGTCTGCTTCTTGACTGACGATGCCATGTGTGACCCCCCTACCTCAGGCTCTTCACACCTGGACTTCCACTCCGTGACAGACTTTACCCTTGCACTGTGAGCCAAGATAAACCCTTTCTCCCGTAAATTGCTTTTTATCAGAGTTGGGGTTTTTCTGGGTAGAGGATGTTTGGTTTTGTTTTTACGACAGGGTCTCACTGCGGAGCTCTGGCTGATCTGGAAGTTGCTATGTTGAGCAGCCTGCCCTGCATCTTACTTCAACCTTATCTGTGCCTGGAAGTCCTCAGGAGTAAACTTTACCCAATTTGCCTGCAAGTGGTCTGTGGGCAAAGACACCATCATTTCCCGCTGGGACGTCTTTGAGGATCATTTGTGCCTCCTCCTCATCATTAAAAAGAATTTCTCCTGGCAGGTGGGGGAGTGGCTGTGAGGGCGGAACTGAACCACGTGGTCCTGCAGCAGGGGTTGGATCTTCTTAGATCCAATGCAATGTCGATCTGTGACCAGTGGGATGGCCAGAAAGGGAAGAGAAAAAAGTCACCTCCTCATTTGTCCCCCAGCTTGGGGACATTTCTTGTAACATTACTCTAGGGAGAGGAGGATTTAGGGCGTAATGGGAGTCCAGAGGCAAGAGTGTGTGTTGGGGGGAGGGGGGGGGGGGGGGGGGCGCGGGGGGGGGGGGCGGGGGCGGGATGCTCCACAGGAAGTGTTGTTGCTGTGGACCCAGGACCAACATAAAGCTTTTCAAGCCTTATGAAGCCACACATGCACATACTGGGGCAGGAAGGGAGTGGATTTGATCCCATGTTGTCTTGTCCTCACTTACTCCTTCAGACAGTGCCTTCTTACTGGTCTGGGGCAGACTGACTCATTTTGTTTTGGTCCTTTGTATTCCTTTTTTAAAAATAGTTTGTTGGGGTTTTGCTTTGCAGTTCAAATTTAATTTAATGTGTGTACGAGTGGAGGTGTGGTCTTTCTATGCAGCCCAGGCTGACCTCAAATCCCAGATTCTCCTGCTCCTAACCTCTAAGTGCTGGGATTACAATGTTCCACCACAACCAGGAAAGAAGCCTCTCCGGGAGCCATTTGGAGGAGAAGCCCATGGATTAAGATAGACGTTCCATATGGTTTGTGAAATAAATGAACAGAAAAACCAGTTAAGCGTTATGACTCCCCTATCTTAGTGCACCCTGATTCTCCACTACTACATAGCGCCTAAGACAGTGTCCTCAGAAGCTCCTGGGGCTTCTGCAGAAGGAAGGTGGACCCTGTTCCTTACTTCCAATGCCGCACCTCTGAGCGGCATGTTGAGAACTGACCTGCACAGGCTTCAGAAAACCAATGGAATTTTTGTAGTAAAGTGAAAGATGATACCGCATAGGTTCATTTATGTAAAGTGTCTGGGAAAGCTAATTTACAGTGACAGAAAATAGATCGGTACTTGCCTGGGGGCTGAGGTAGGAGTGGTGGCTAACCAAAAATGGGGATGAGAGAACATTCCTAGTTAGTGGAAACGTTCTAAAACTGGATTCATCGTGATAGCTCTACACTCTGTTACTTTACTGAAGCCATTCAAGTGTGCTTGTGCAACGAGTGAGAGTGACCTTCGCTCTATAAAGGTTGTGTTTTTTTTTTAAGTCAATGCAGGTAAGTGAATTAAATCAGTATGCCAAATAGAGATCACTATCTACATTATAATTCTGACGGTACCCCTTGCAAAGTGAGTTTAAAAGCATTACTCTATGCCCCATCTCCAACCTGTTCTCCCCACCTGTTCAGTGGGTGATGGTAATAGGCCAGTTGAATGAAACAGCTTCCAGAAAGCAACTCTTAGCAGACCAGCATGTAACTGACTAAGTTATTATTGCTGTTTCTTTATTTTTCCTTTCTTGTTTTCAATTTTATGTGTGCGAGTGTTTTGCCAGCATGTTTGTGCGCCATGTGCACGCAGTGCCTGTGGAGGCCAGAAGGGGGCACCAGACCTACTGGGACTGAAGTTAAAGAGCGCTGAGAGCCACAATGTGCATACTTGAAATCGAAACCCGTCCTCTGAGGCTTGACATAGGAGTCTAAGAGATTGTTTCTTGTCTTGGGAGGCTTTACTTCCAGTGGCTCAGGTTCTCCAACGCCCTCATGCTCAGTGGCTTCCCCAGAAGCCTAGTAGGCTGGCCAAAGCCTCAGCACTTTCCCCTTCCCCCTCAGCCCCCCCCCACACACACACACATAGAAATTCCCCTTCCTGCCACCTGACCCCTCCCACCACCTGACCCCTCCCGAAAAGAAACCAAAGCTCACAAATCCTTACCCTAATAGTACCTACATCCTGGGGACGACGATATCAGTTTGAGAACAGATAAACAAAAACAGTGTAGCAGCCTCCATGCCGCCTGAAGCTGGCACCCTCTCTGATGGATGGCCAAATACTCCCCAACACAGGTGGCTTATGGCCTTGGAAAAAGCAAAAACCATACATCCTTGGAGAGAAATCACGCCAATTAAGCATTCCCAGGCAGCTGTGACCGGTTTGTAAAAACATTAAAGCTTCCCTTATCCGCTGCTTCCCTCCCCCTGTGTAACCCGCTTGTATATATTCCCTATACTCCCTGACATGGGGCCACAACTCCGCTTTGTGCAACTTGCGGTCCAAACCTGGGTTTGAAATAAAGGGCTCTTATGTATCTCTACAGTGGATATGGCGATTCTTTGAGATCTCTTGGAGGTCCTGAGACCTGGGCATAACAGTTTTACAGTTCCTATCTGTAAGGGTCCCTGGTCACTATATCCTCTCCTTCTGGGTCAAACTGTGAGGACAAAAGGCAAGATATCAGTTACCAAGCAGATGGAGCAGTTTGTGGAGTGGCAGGAGCTTGTGGCCGCTAAGTAACTGTTTCAGACTGGCTGCCCCTAGGAGATATACAGAGATGGATGCGTTAGAGAACTGGAGGGATGGTTCCGCCATCAGAAGCACTTGTTGCTCTTACAGAGGACACAGGCTTGGTTCCCGGCACCTGCATGGTGGCTCCAGTTCCAGTGGATCTGCTGCCCATTTCTGATCTCCTCAGGTACCAGGCATGCATGTGGTACACATACATTTGTGCATGCACACCAATAAATCTAAAAAATGTGGGAGTGGTGGATAGACGGATTTTGCCATTGTATCAATGTACTTACCAAAAACAACTTAGGGAGGGAGAGTTTGTTTCTGCTTACACTTTGAAGATTCCATCATGGCAAAGAAGGCATGGCGGCAGATGTGTGACACAGACAGTTACCTTGTATCCACAGAAGAAAGCAGGGAGAAATGGATCCTGGTGATCAGGTTGCTTTTGTCTCCATATTCAGTCTGGGAACCCAGCCCACGACACAGTGCTACCACATGTAGACCAGCCCTCTTCAATTAAACCAATCTAAGAACTCCTTCAAAGACACGTTTGTCTCCTAGGTGATTGTAAATGAGTCAAATGAACAATCTTTATTAACCACCAGGGTAGACCTGATCTAGACAATTGAAACTGTGCCTGGGTCCATGATATCCAGAGGAGAGTCAAGGCTGCCTCCCAGAAGGAAACTGGGGTGACAAGACTGTTAGAATTCTCTAATAGAACAGAGCTGATAGAATGAGTATACACATGTATGTGTGTTCATGTGTGTGTGTGTTCTCGTGTGTGTGTGTGTGTGTGTGTGTGTGTGTGTGTGTGTGTGTGTAAAATGGACTTTAGTCCATGATAGACTAAACTTATGGACTGTAGTCCATGCGGTTCAACAATGGCTCTCTCCTGATAGAAAGGCCAAGCCCAAGAATCCCATACTTGTTCAGTCCATGGGACTGACACCTCAGCAGTAATCTGGTGTTGGACTCCTGGAGGATTCCTAGAGAGGTTATGGTTTTCAGCCTGTGTGGTTCTAATACCAGCAAAGGATTGCCTAAGCAACAAGATAGATGAACTTGCCATCAAGAGTGAAACAGGTAAAAAGCAAAAGTTTCCCCATTCTGTATCCTTCCAGATAGGGTGTGTCTTTCCATCACAAACGATCCACTCAAGAAAATCCCCCACAGGTGAGCTTCAGCTTAGTTGACTCCAGATGTAGTCAAGTTGATGACCAAGATTATGTATGCATCACAGCTAGGAAGCAGCACAAGAGGAAGGGGCCTGGCCCCGGGGCCTGTGGGGAGGTTTGTTTCTCCTATGGAGACATTGACTTCTGAAGTTCTTAGCAAGCAAGACTGGACATGATGAGTATCAGGAACCCCAGAGGGAAGAGGACCACAGCTGTCTCAGAGCATTGTTCCTACTCTGTCTTCATTGGCCAGGCTGAATATTCGTTTATCCCGTGTATACCCACCCATCTCCTGCTGTGTGCCCGGCTATTCTGAAAGAGGTCTTGGTCCTCATAGAGTTGATAGTCTAGAGGAAGACACAGGCAATCAAACTAACCTATAACTTAAGTGCTAACAAGGAAGGGGAAGCAGCTACTCTCAGATGACCTGGTTCAAGATGTTATCAGAGCTCTTCCAGAGGAAATGACATCTTAGCAGAGCCTCAAGGAGAAAAAAGAGCAAAGTTGCCTTCAGCCATTTCCCTGTAAACAACCCTAATGAAATTCACTGGGCCACAGACACAAAAGAATCCCAGCAGAGGTACAAGGAGGATTGGTTGGGAAGAGAGGGATCCACATAGTGAGAGCCTGTAGTAGCTACTTTTCTCTGCTGTGGTAAGTGCCATGACCAGAAGCATCTCGTGAAAGGAAGAATTATCTGTGCTCACAGGTCCAGAGGTAGCTTCCATAATGGCAAGAGAGGCATGGCAGCAGTCAGTCTCCAGGAAATGAGAGCTCACATTTCTATCCACATCCAGGAAGCCGAGAATGTGAACCAGAAGTGACATAATGCTGTAAACCCCAAAGCTCACCCCCCACTGCTGTATTTCTTCCAGCAGGGTTCCACCTCTTCAAGGTTCCAGAGCCACCTCAAATGGTACCACCAATGCAGAACCAAGTACTCATTCAGGTGACACTATGAGGGGCATTTCTTATTCGGACCACCACAGAGGGGTACGAAAAGAGGTGATAAGGTTGATAATAACAAAAATACATCATATATGGATGAAAATGTCATAATGGAATCCATCATTATATATTTATATATGCATATGAACTATTAGTATGTATTTACATATTATATAGCTTATTAGTATATACTTAGTTATATTTTATATATAACTAGTCAACGTTTACATATATATGTAAACCCATCAGTATATATTTATATGTACATATATAACCCATTAGTGTGTGTAATATAATATACATAT